>NC_047132.1:5718948-5986448 GCF_009829125.3 Periophthalmus magnuspinnatus
TCTTTAATCAGCAGTCTGTGGATGAGTTTATGGTCGGATACACTTATGCTGTACTTGTCACTCTCTTCCAGGACACAGTTTTTCCCTTTCCAAGTGACTCTGGGCAGGGGCTGTGTCAGGACACACTCAAATAGAGCATCTTCTCTCTCCTGGGTTTTTACATCTTGAATTTTTACAACAAAGTCCACATTGGACTCTGAAACCATGCAAGACGAGACAGACAGTTCAAATTAACATGTGGAGAGCAGAGAGTAATATCACTAATACATGTGAACAGATAAACCACACATTGTGGACTTGAAAAGTCTTTCGCCATGCCTTATAATATTTTGCTTTAACTCTAGAAAAAAAATCCAAAAACATTGCAATAATAATTCAAAAACAACTGAGATGAGTGTTTTGTCAATTAAAAAAATAATGTTCACAGTCGATGACCGATATTTACATGTTTCCAACCATGAATCCTTTTTCATTTAAATGTAATGTATTATGCTAAATTGGCCCTTGTGATGCTCTCACCTCCTCAAAGACATACCTGGAGTTGTTCAAATGTTTGAGTAACGCTGCATTATTAGGCTGTTTACATCTTAAAAGCTCAAAATTCACTGTTCCACCTTATTATGCCATGAAGAGGTAGTTTTCAAGTAAACAGCTCCTTTTACCTTTTGTTTAGTAGGGATTGGAAATTCTAGGGCTGAAATCACACAAATGATTCTACTGAAGGTGTGTGGAACAAATGAATACATGAAACAAAACACAACTCCAGGTATGTTTTTGATGAGTAAATGATACACACATTATAACATAGAACAGAAAATAGTGTAATATGGCACTTTGCCTGCTAATTCCAACATGCCTTTAAATCAGCTGCGTTTAACTTTTATTTGAATGTAACCCATTAACATAGCCTTGAGGCTGTTAAAATGAGTATTATGAGCTATAACCAAATAGATGACCTACTTAAATGTTGAGTTGAAAGGAATCCATTGTCCTCACTATGAGGCTCAGCGTGTTCTGTCCCAAACTGGTCCATGCTCCTGTTGAACTCATTAGATTTACCTCCAGTTCTAGGACTGGGGCTTTGTGGTCCATCCTCATCTGAGGACATTACTCTCACCTGTGAAGTACACACCAGTGTCATAAAAGTAATTCGCTTTGACATTTTTTGACTGTAGAGTGCTTTAAAGAGCTACATGATATGATAACTCTGCTCAATCATTTTGTCATATGAATGATATTTTGCCTCAGTTTACTAGGCCACTTTGGACTATAATAAGGAAATATTAAGATTATTGCTGGTTATAAAGCAGACATGACATTATTTCACTTTAGACTTTGTGAAAGAAAAAAAAAAAAAAATCAAAACTTTCCACTATCTTTCAAAGAGAATATCATATCATGCTTGTAAAATGTTTAGTACATGTAGATATTGTGTTAGATTATAAATCTAGGGCTGTCACGATAACATATTGTGAAGCATGTTATATTACTACAGAGAAATTTAAAGATAAACCTTAATATATAATAACAATACTGCAAGATAATCCCAGTAAACATTTTTTGAAACAGTGACTCAACAGTGAGCCATAGAAGTGACTTATTCAAACTTTTACAAATTTAATTAATCTTTTTCATTTTTTCTTTTACAAAGAAAATGATGAACATTGAGCACCAAAATGTATTGTTCCAGTGTTCATATACTGCTTTGACTTGAGTTTGTAGTTTTGGATGTGCTCACCTTTTGTGCTCTTCTCTTTTCCTCCAGTTTTCTCATGACTAAATTTATATCTGAGACGCCAAACTCATCACAGATTCTCCTGTAGTCTTTTTTATCGGCTTTAAGCATGGCGCTCCAGAATCTGTCTTCCTCTGCTTCGTAGTTCCCTGTTTGGTTTTCGTCATAATTCACTTTTCTATAATGACAAAATAAAATCCCATTTTTATGATTATGCATTCCTCCCATATCAATCATACGATAATTAGTTCAAATAATATTGTGTTTGTGTTTTTCTCACGTTTTCCTCAGCAGCTTTCTGAAGTCTGAAGGATTTGTCAAGACTGCAATAGTTTTCTTCATGTTATTGTAACAACTTTAATAGAAAAGAGTTGTATTTGAGGTAGTTAAGAAGTGACTTTTTCTCACCTTCTTTCAAATGTAAAGCTGTTGTGCACACAGCTTTACCAAACTCATTTACAGCTATACATTTGTAGGTGTCATCATCTTCAGCAGACACATTCAAAATCTAAAAAAGCAAAATAACAACATATTTTTTCATCATTGTGTAGAAAGAACTCATAAATATAAATAAACATACCTCCAGTATGTGTTCCCCGGTGGCTTCATCATATTTATTTTTATATTTCTCTTTATCTGACATATTTCCTTTGATTCTGCTCCATGTTACCTTGGGTTTGGGTTCATCTACAACTACAGCCTTAAAAACAACCACTTTACCTGGAGCAATATGTGAAAGTATTTGTTATTGTCCAATAAGTAAAAGGGAAAACAAATATATTTGAAACACACATGACCTTCTTTGACGTTCACAGGCGTCACTTTACATTGGAAATCAGGGTGCATTTTGCCCTCAGGTAAATGTGGCACATATTGTGTGATTGTCACGCCGGGAATTTTGGATCGTCTCCGAATGGCAGCTGAAAAATAAATACATTTGTTAAAATATTGCAGAAAGTAACAGCTATTACATTTGTTTGCCAGCAGGTGTCAGGCATGCCATTTTTGTGAGAAGAAGCTTTATCAGACTATCATGTATTGAGAATGTGTTATTGTTACAAGGGATGAAGGTGTTTGCAGAGCATCATATCAGTTATGTTTCATAGACTGACAAAACTCCTGCAAAAATAAAGCTAAAGGTCCTATATTCTTGTGAGCTTTAAGCCATGTTATAATGTTTCCTCCTCAAAAACCTGGAGTTATTCGTCCCTCTACATCTCCAAAGCTCAAAATGCTCTGTTCCACCTTGTGATGTCATGTAACTGTAGTGAACAGCTCCTTTTACCTTTAGTTCAGTAGAAACGGGAAATTCTAGGGCTGAAATTATCCAAATGATTCTAGTGAAGGTGTGTGGAGTTTAAAAACACAGTGGAGCACTTCCTGTATTACCACATGACACAAGGTAGCATTTTCAGTTTGAGAGAAGAACTCAGCCTAAATCTGTAGGGTTTGTTGTTCATCATGTTATTACTAGATGCGTTGTTATAAGAAATGCACGATCAATATTATGCATCTGTAAATTTCATACAATTATCACACAAATGTCACAGAAAGATAAATAAATGAGGTTGGTTAGACAGATCTACCTTGTTGTCCCGGGTTAATGCCAAACCAGAATAAACTGAAATGTTATATTTTACCTGATTTGTTTCCTGACACCTCATTAAAGTGTTGAATGTATCGATGAACAAGTGAGAAAGCTGGAGAATAGAAAGGAAATGACGCACTGATTGGAATATAGTACTGTGTAAAAGGAGTCTGCTGATAAATCATATAACACATAGTTTGTAAAGCAAAAGAAAGAAACACATTGAGACTAAAATAAACACACAGGCTGAAAAAGTCAAGAGGCAGAGAGGAAAGGGCAGCAGAAGGCAGCTCTAATCCAGAGATATTTTCTTCTACTCATCCATTTATCACAATGACCTTACTCACAACTGACTCAGAAGAACTTTTCATTTTACAAGCACATTCCATATTATACTAGGGACTTTCTGCAACAGTTGGTCTCATTTACAGCTCCAGGAAATGACTTGAGGAAATAGCACCTATTTTTAATATGAAAATACCAGTGGTGGAATGTAATGAAGTAAAAGTAGTAAAGTACTGTACTGTACGTATCACTTTTAGGTATCTGTACTTTTCTTAAGTAGATTTTAAAGTGGATAATTTCTACTTTTACTTCACTACATTGAGAGAAGGAAAAGTAAGAAATATTTTTATTATTGTCTGACATGCTGAAAAGACTGTTTATTATTGTTGCTGCTGTTGCTATATAAGGGTTTGCTATTTTTTTTATCAGGTTCAGAATTTGAGCAAACAAAATAAATAAATGAAAACAGTGAGAAAAACAAAAACAAAACTACTGATTCAGTTGTTTCTATTCTACAATATTCTGCACAAATCTTTATCAATACATTTGAAGATGTATTAGATCTTAAAATTGGCACAAAATACTTTTAACTTTTCACTCTTAAGTACATTACGGGTACTTTAATACTTTTACTTAAGTTGATTTTTTCATGTGATCCTTTTACTTTTACCTGAGTATTGTTTTTTTCTGCTCTAGTATCTGTACTTTTACTTAAGTAACAAAATTAATGAAAAGGCATAAAATCCTTCCATGAAAAGGCCATATTTGAGCTTATTTGAGCAAGTTACTCACATGAGACTGACTGAATGGAACTGATTTATTTGTGGAATCCTCTGATGAAGAACAATATTTATGTTCACTCTTCACCGGTTGATAATGAAGTAGTTAATGCATGTGTTTATTAAAGTTCTCCTGTGGTTTTCCTTTTGCCTTTCTTAGTGTTAGCTTCTTTTAAACACTGAATACAGTATTGTACAGTACAGTATCTATCAAAAATAACAACCACAGTGAGGAGTAAACAAAAACTTCACCTTGTCTGCCTCCAGAGCCTGATGGCCTTTTCCACATTTTAGCACCGTGTATCCCACTGTAAGGAAGAATACTGTATATATATATATATATATATATATATATATAAGTCATATTAAGTAAAAGATAGTAGAGTAATCTTTTTATTATCCACTGACATAATGTTATAGCAGCCTGTGAATTTTAATAGTCAATAAACCCACACAGTAGAGATGCTGAACTTGATCCCAGTGACCATTTGACAAGAAACCCAATAAATTCTTTACATTGTGGGAGCAGGCTACAAAACCTAAATACTTTATATACGCAGATGTCTGAGGCGCCACACAGAAGCAAGTCCTCTCAGTTTACAAAAGCTACGTAAACTGTTATGTGACTGTGACAGACACCAGCTCGTCATGCATCACGTCATATCATAAAGTTATGTTTTTTTTTACTATCAACTATATAATGGATCACCTTGATAAACAATCATTTATAGCATTTGTTTTTCCTTATTTGGTGCAACCTTATGCTTTATTTGTACTGATAGAATTGGCAAAGCTTTTCGTTGCTCTGTTGTCAAACACTGCACAGAGCACTCTGTAGGTCACAACATCACAAAACGTATTCTAAAAGCAAAATTTTGACAAACAATGCTGACATCATCCTAAATAATAATAAATATCCATAAATATCACATAACTAGAAATAACTAGCTTAGCATATATTTGCATAATACAAAATAACAAGCCATAATATAAATCAGTGTTTGTCTGACCTGTATTTAAACTGTATTAGATTTACTTTCAAGCTATTTCTGCAGTTGTCAACAGTATATTAAAATAAAAGAAAACACAATACCTGTCTCGGCTCTGACTCAAGCTGTGTAGATGTGGTGTAAAGCTGAATCCTGCTGTGTTTTAGTGATTAATAAATCCTGAGGGAAAACATGTAAGAGATGTGCTGCCTAAATATATTGCCATGCTAACACTTTGTTCTGACCTCAGTCTGAGGATAAACCAAGTGAATTCTGACAAAAAATATCAGAGCAGTCTGGAGTTGCAATAGATCAATGACAATAGTACTACCCATTCCCATAATCCTTGTGATTTTCATTTGTTTATATTTTGTATTTGTGCTTAAATATCTCAGTTTACTTATTTTATAAATTACGTGTACTTATTGCGGTTGACAAAGTAACTGATTGAAAAAATAGAGAGATTATTGACGAGGCGGATGTGACACCATATCTTCCCAATGTGCACTTGAGTGTCCTGCTGATCTTGTCCTTCGATGGACTCTAATGCATGTCAATAGTCTCTTGAGTCGGACTAAGCCGACATAAACCTTCTGGATAAAGGATTAAGATCCACTGGCATATCCTCTTTATATTGACCAAATGTCATGCCACATAGCAGTCATTCCTGTCATAAGGGACCACAGAGAGCGGCTGCAAAGGTGCTAACGAGACAGCCTGGCCTGCCCTCTCTGCTGTGGACTGTGGCGTCCTGTACAGCCCTCATCATGTCAGTCACCCTTCAACAGGAAGCCTGGGAGTAATGGAGCAAACATAATAGATAAAGATGCAAAACTTAATATATTAACTAATGATCTATTAGTGCACATAAGGTGTAATAATGCATGAAGCATTGTGTCCATGAACATGTTTGGAGATAGTAGACATAGCTTACATTGCTATTGCTCAGACTGCTTTAACCTCCTGAGACCCGAGTTTTATTTGGTGTGAATTTTATATTTGTTATTGCTATTTGGGATAAGTAGGACCTAATAAATATAATGCCAAAACTGTGATTTTGTACAGGAAGTATTTTTTGCAAAAAAAACATGTCCTTGTATGAGGACAGTCATCATAACCTTTAGAAACATTCTTTGCTCTTTGAGAGCAGAAGTACAGTGTACGAGTACACTGGGTCGACGTTACTATATGACTCAAACAGACTCCATCGGTCAAAAGAAGTATATAACAGTTTATTTGAAAATGTAAACATCAATGCATGGGGTTTTTCAGGGCTACCATCTGAGCAGCGCTGGAATGGACTGAGAGGTGGGGAACTGGAGCAACCCGATATTTTTGGCCTGGTGGTGGATGGTGTCCCTTTTCATTTTCTTGTTCTCCGACATGAACACCTTCATGAAGAACATCACACTTGCTGAGTAAACCTAAGCCACTACCATGGGAAACTCAAGAAACTTCATGATAGCTTTCTTTGGGGTGCCATTTTCCTCGTTATCTCTGTCATACAACAGCCACAGTTTGAAGAATTGCACGTCTGTGCACTTGTAGATGATGTGGCTGACTCTCATTCTCAGAGTCGCTATCTTCAGCTCATCAGGTGGTGTGTATTCTTCATATGAATCATCTGATGAATCAGATGGTGAAGAATCAGGTTGCTCATCCATGAGATCAGCATCTTGTGGAATGACTTCATCCAAAGCAGGATCATAATCTTCCCCATGTGCGAAGTCCTCGACGTCAGAGTTGTCTGCAGTTGCCATGAGCAATTGTTCTGCTCTTGACAATGAAAGTAATGATAATGTAGGGAAAAAAAAACCAAAAAAAACAAAACTTCAAAACATCAGTATCTCAGAGACACATGTCCATCATAGAGACAAGCATTAGGGCTTATGACAAAGCAAATATACCACTTTGTATTTTAGTATACTATTTACAACTGTACCACATGACTAAGCAAATGTATGATTTAAAATAACTATTTACAACTGTAAACTCATCTAAATCTTCCAAAGTTTAGCCAACCACACAGTAGAATCAATAGCGATACATAGTCCCAGTGTCCTCAAAAAGTGCTTCACTTTTACTGATGTCCTCACCAACTACTACTACTCAAATGTGTCCATTTTAAAGCCCATATGAAGCTAGAGACATTATTGTACATAAATACATTGGTTTCATTCATACAATTTGGAAAGAATTTTTTAAGTCTTGTAGAAGTCTTTTGCTGATATTTCTGCCATTTTTTTCCCAACTGACACTGGTGTAATTCACCACAAGATGGTGCGGTCAGTATCTCTAAATGTGACCAACAGATCAAAGATTAAAAAAATTGAGTATCATTGTGCCATGAGGGAAAATTTAATGTCCTCGTGTGAGGTCTCATGAGGTTAAAAGGCATGCAGCAGAATGCCTCTATGTCTCCAGTGCCAAACTGTAACTTCTGGGCTGCAGACTAAGGCAGCACAGGCATCTCTGTTCAGTAATGAAAATCTATTTTTGACGAGATTACAAGCTACAGCCTCATGTGATCAAGTGTTAACACTAAAAATCAAAGCTTTGACACCTCATGTATGTATATGTGATTACTTTAGCCATACACAGTTTTCCCTGGAAAATGCCTCAGCATCTCTTTGAATTAAGTATCCTACTAAATTTAACCTAAATGAGCTGTCCATTTTCTTTCTCCTTCTGTAATAGTTCGACATATCACCCCTAGTCCTTTTCATGGGGGGCTTTTTATCTGTAAATTGCATTCTAAATCTTCATCACATCTACTTCATGGCCTGTCTCAGTGCTCATTACTTGCAGATCTAAAGGCTGCATTTGTGATTCATTTTCTCCTCACACAAATAATCAGCGAGCGTTTAACATCCTGACTTTGGCACTCACATTCTTCCCTTAGTGCTTACTTCCACAACATTCATGTTTAGACTGAAAAACAAATACAAACCAATAAGATTAAAGTCCTCACTGGGATGTCAGTCGGCTTAAATCTAAAACTTGAGGTAAGTGATTTTAAGAGATGGCATTGTTCATTATCCAATAGGATCAACACCATACCATTGTATTATGGAAGTGTGAGACAGGCACACACACTTTAGTATCACCAGCAATAACACTAAAAGTACTGCTCTGCCCTGTACATTATTTTACATTAGAGCAGAAATGGGAAACAAATGTACTTCATGCTTTAAAAAGGCACTATGAAAGTTTTTAGGTGGAGGGTCCAAAACCTTTTCTCCATGGACATGTTGATTGGCCTGAAGTGTTACATAGAATCGAATAAAACTTTGCAGTTTATGGAAACACATATGTGTGTGTGTTTGTGTGTGTATGTATGTGTGCGTTTTCATGTGCTTCATATGTGTTTTTATATAGTTCTACATATGTACTGATGTCATTATTATACAGTGATATTTATCCAACCACAAATCCATGACCATTATAAACCTGTAGAATGTTGTCAAATCCATCAATTTCTTCCATGTAAATGTTTATGTCTGGCATGTTGAAAGTTTCCTCAGAATAATAGAACTACAAGTGCATCAAAGGTCCCACAAGGTGGCAGTAGATTCCCTTCATTTTCTAACCTGAGCTGACTGCAGGGCCCCTGACTGAGAGTCCAGTGCTTTGTTAGTCTTCCTCATTAATGGAAAGGTTGACAGTAATTGTTTATGTCTAGACAGTGGTTGAAATGCATCTGGCTTCTTAAGATACTCATTCTTAAGATCCTCCTGACTTTACTATCCTTTATAATTATTCTTGGCACAGCTTTTAGACTCATCGTTAGTTCATATGTCAATTTATGCATTGCTCGTATATTGTTATGATAATTATATTGGTCAAATATTTAGTTAGTGGCTGGTGAATTCTATTAGGACAATGTCATAAGATCTTTCTAAATAGCAAACAGCTGTGTGTGAAGACTTTCTATCACTTCAGTGGCTCCTTATCTAAAAATGTTAGTCTATCACCACTAGAACACGCTTTAGTAACTTAACCATCCACTTAGCATGAACACACAGCAGCCAGCAATTAAAAAGAGCCAGAGAGACTATCAGTCTTTGAGCTGCTGTTTAACGACATTGGCGCAGAAGACCCACTTAGTTAGAACAGAGATGGGAGATAAACCCTGAGGAAGACTCCTTAGTCTCAACATTATGGAGCTGAAGATGTGATTGTGTTGAGGAGCTCCAAACCTCCTCAAATACAATGTCTTTAACGGGCCCTGATGCTGTGGTGCTCTATTCATGCTGTGTTTAGCTTTAACATTACAAACCAGAACATTTAACTCATCGTATGTTTCTCGTTACCTGTCGATAAACGCTATATCGACTTATCGTTCAATACATGATGGAGCAATCATTTTTGGGGTCAATATTTATCGTGGGGACCTTTTTCTTTCACTAGTGGCTTAAATTGTGGTTATTTTTCTGTTGTAGAATAAGATTTGAGCTGTGGAAGGTGGAATTATTATCGTTATTGATACAAACACTGCCACATTTACTTCTTGCAACTCATCTTTTTTATTTAATTATTTAGTTTTGACAATATTGTACATTTAGAATAGTTTTTGGAGGATAATTCTGCTTTATGGTTTGGTTTCAATATTATCATTTATTGTATATTTAGTTCAACCATATATTGCACTTTAAACATGTTATCATGACAGGCCTATTTATAATCAGTATATTGTTTACATATTCTCCGTTTCACTGAAATCCTAAACGAGTGAACATGAAAAACATTCCCCCGGTGCTATTAGTACATTCTGCAGTGTTTGTCATAGGTCATGAGGACAAGAGCGATCTAACAGTTTCTAATCAAGCGGTCACTCTTCATCATCTCAACCTGACAGCTTTAAGTAGCCATAAATAAGTATAGGCTGAGTTCTCATTTGTCATGTGAGTCTGTGGTCGCTCTATATCTCCCCCTTTAGAGACCATAGCTCTTCTTTACAGCTGCTGCCTTAAGTAGGCAATGCGGCCGAATGACAGCAACAAATAATCCAGTGATGATAATGGGCCTCTGCTCCCTGTGATGAAAGAGTCTGCTCATAAAAATACCTTTTTAAGCTTTCTTTTTATTAAGCAGCACTATCCCCATTACCATAACAGCATTTATTTTCCTATCTGCATCCTACAAACTGTCACGAAGAAAAATTATAAACATGTCACGTTAATTGTGCCCGTTGTGATGAGCATACATGTATTTGTATTATTAATGTAACATGTCAGCTGTTTTACAAATAATTTGACCATCCTTTGCATTATTGATTATGGTTATTGGATTTTAAAGTGGCACAAACCTTCTGAAAGACTTATTGACTTGTTTGTATTAAAGGAACTGTAGTGTGCATGACTCTGGCTTTTTTAATTACTTTAGACACCTTGGCCTTGGTATTTCCAATAATAAAACTAGTTGAATAGGGCGTATAATGTGTCTTGGAAATGCCCCAAATCCATTAGCCACAATCAGAATCAGGATAGTTGATTTAACTATAAAAAACTGCAGTCATCAACATTATCTGGTTTGAATAAAGTGTAGAGAACTATTAAAGGAACTGTATGTAGCCTGCACTCTTAAAGTTTTAAAAAGGTACTACAATCACTACTGAGTCTGGGTTGCCAGTGCCTAAACCTGCAGACAGAGGACACTTAAAATTTTTTCTCAGAATATGGAGAGGCCATGCCTTAGGCGAAAGCTCAGAAGAATTCACTCATTCACCTCACAAATTCACTTAAAGGCAGCACGAGCATTGATTAATGCTGCAGGTGCTGGAGTTTAGGTGAGGATTCAGATCAGAGGGAGTCTTTTTAGATTTAAACCAACTGAATTTCAGCATTGAAACCCAAATGAGAGACTCATGGGAGGATCTTTCTGTTTTCTGATTGGATAATCAAGAACCAAAGCACCGAACACATAAATTAACAGTTACATAAATATAACTAAAAATAAATCAACATCAGAATTGATGTCAGTAAAAGCTATATTTGATTTCAACATGTTAACTGTTAAAGGCCAGAGATGGGCCATGTTTATGGATTTTAAAGTCTTTCCATATTCCCTTTCGAATAGTTGGAGTTGTTCCATAAAATGTACTCCTCAGAGACAAATGGCCACAGAAGTTGGCTGAGTGCATGTTTTAAAATAACTAGGCAGAAATGATATGCTATTGTCAGTCTGAGAGCACTGAAGCACCATGGGAATGTGTGAGATGTCGTGAGGAGATCTTTTACCTCCCCTCTCTTGCAAATGCTTTTTTTTTTTTGCTGCTGAGTTTGATTTTCCTGTGTATTTTTGGTTTTACTTGATATTTAGTACTATTTTATTAGTGTACATCATTTAAGTATCTTGAAAAGTGCTACATTATACACTATAAATATATTAATATAACACTATTATACTATTATTATACTATTATTCTACTAATATTGTACTTAACAAATTTACTACATGTCAGTTTTGTAAATTTCAGGTCCATAAAACATAGGACAATCTATTTCATATGAATATATTGACAACTATTTAATATAGTTTTTTTTGTTTTTTTTGTTTTGTATTTTTTTTTTATAATCCAAAAGCTTGATATGATTTTGAAGGTCTTTGTCATTCACCACAATAAGCATTTCATTATATGCTCTATTTACTGAGAAAATACATTTGGTTGAATAGTTCATTTGCCTAATTAGAATTTGAATTGTCATTTCTCCACTGAACAAAAACAATGATTATCAAATGTCATAGACCAAGAAGGTCGTATTTACTGAGTGACTTTTTAGCACAATAATATTCTAAATATTGAGCTTAAAATCATTATGTGTATTTATATTTGATCACATCATCCATAATGTGTACCTGTAGACGGTGCAGTGGGGCTGAAGGCACTGGCCCAAACAATCCTCTGTGTTCATTTCTGAATTGGACTTTGCGGAACTATTTGCCAATGCCTGGCAATATGGTCTTATTTGTAATAATTTGTAGCATCAAGAAACCTCCCAAACAACATTTACAGTGATTTATCTTCTGTTTTACAGCCAAGTCCAAATGCACATAGAGCCCATCTGAGGACATAAAACCAAATGAAAGACTAGTGTGAGGTCTTTGTTGACATATAATGATGGCAGCAGTTTGACTCTGATACAGATGCCAAAATACACAGAGCTCTAATCTCAGGGGCGAAGCCATATTCTTCTAATAGACATGTGGGCAGAGCACAGACAGGACAGGTGGCAGACAGGAATGCAAACTGTTTCACTGGATGGTGGCCACACAGCTTACATGCAAGCTGTTGCATGCTGACAGTGAAGAACTACTCCATACAGCAGCAGGACTGTAGTCAGCAACACTATGACGAGCACTTGTGTGACTGGCCATCAAGAGGTTTTCATTTATCTTTTTCTACCAATTTTATTTCCTGGTGTTTACATTTCTTGCGTATTTCATTTACTCTCAAATGAAAACCCACACATACACTGCTCCCTTCCGTAAGTGAATTACTAACCATAAAGACAAATGGCCAGTCACAGCAGCAGATGCTCGGCTGAGGAACGGCAGAGTGTTATTGGACGTTTACTGGGGACAAAGGAAGCCGAACAAGTGAGAGAGATTGGTGCAGGTGGAGCAGAAGTAATTGACCTTAGAAGCTCTATTTTATCTTCATTTCAAAACAATTCACCTGCATCATGTGATCAATAGTAGGGTTCCAATCAACACTGGGTTCATATGAGCATTGTTTTCTCCTGACAGGTCATAAAAGCGTCAGGTGTTCATGTTACTTGGCAAGTTTACTGCTAAGAGTGAATCACAATTATGCAAAATTTTGTAAAGGTTATGGTATAGTCCTGGAGCTAAGTTTGTCAGGATTTAGCTTATTTTGCATATTTTTGGTTGATGAGGATAAACAGGAGGAGAACAAATTCCACAAGCCTGGTATTTAACCCAGGGCCTTCTCTACTCTGAGGCACTGTCTGTCTAGATAGATCTTACATTTGAGTGTTTAGTAAGTGAAATCTTGCATTTATACTCACATATACATAGTCCAAACTGTGCTAGCAAATCTAAAAATACTGAACAATAAAAGGTGTCAGTTGTGTTAAATCTGTGCATGTCTTACACGTACAGTAGACTCTTCTTTATGACACAATGAAGGCGGGACTTACACTCAACATATCCAGTATGATTGAGGCGTCACAAGCTTCATGCAGCGATCCAAATGGTTGGAGGCTGCTCATTAATATAGATGGGGTTTTTATAGGAATGGCTGTCGGACTAAATTATTCAGAGGGTTCAGGGAGACGTATGGGCCAGGCCTTCTAGTGGCACTGCTAACTGAACACATAAATACCTCGTGTGCAGCAGGTGAAGCAGAGAAATGTGCTGAACGAGTGAAGAGTAATGGCATTGAGTCCTGACAGTGCTTAATCATGAGCTGTAATGGTGTCACCAGGGTAGCGGCAACCATACACAAGCCCACAACAATATCTTTGGATTTATAATGGCGTTAAGTCAGCCCGTATGTGCAACAGCACTTGTGCATAATGTTTGAATTAGCCTTACATATATATTTGCCTGTTTCATTGTGACTCTTTCTCATTCTTTCTGGTCGATGTTGTGCTTTCATATGATCTGCTGTATCAGGATCACCTGTACGAGTTAATGGAAATGCACAAACTAAACCCACTTTAGTATTCATTGGCACTTACCTCCATTACTGCTGCACCATTACGTTACTTCTTTACCATTAAGCCTCTTCTTTTACCGTTTAAACGGGGAGACGGCTGAGTGGCTGGCACTCATGCCTCACAGCAGCAAGATTCTGGGTTTGGCTCCCAGATTAAACCCTTCAGCTAATGGAGTCCTGACCAAGCACTGTTTCTGACACATTTCCTCAGAAGAATAGCAGGATGGGTCAAATGCAGAGCACAGAGTTCCCTACAGAAATATAAAAGTGTAACTTCAGGTATCATATTGGTGAGAACATAATTATAATAGTTTAAAAGCATATCAAAGTTATATATTGTAGGATCTTTTCAGGATGTGCCTTTTCAATAAGGTTTATAAATATTACTTTTGACAGGCCATATGTCCACCAAAAGGGAAAGTAAAACATGTCACACTCTGTACATTAGCCCTGCTCTATGACTCTGATGAAATGTCATCACTAGAATGACTTTTAGTCTCAGACATGAATTTTCACTCTCTGTAAATTTAAATAGCCCTGTCCTGCTGCTATTTATCTTTCTCCAATAAGGTTTCATTATGCTGCCGTGCAGTTAATATTATGTGAGGTCCAGGAAAAAGGTGCTATTATCCATAATGAGTTTCTTCTTGAGTAATTTAAATGTCCTTTGCAGATAGATGCTCATTTGAATTTCAATTATTAAATTCAAATACAGAAAGTTTTTCAATCTAATTGTTTGATGGGGCATGTATAAAGAGCTTGTCTGGTTGGGAGTAATCACAGTGAAGTATATGTACATGAACTGTAATATACATGTTTAAAGTCCACATGTATTTAGAGAAACACATCACACAGATACACTTAGATAAGACGCTCTATCTCTGTGCCAAAACACAAAACACACTACGCATTCCTTTAATCTGTTGGTGGAATTAGAACATTTGACTATATCTCACAGTGGTGTGGATTAAAAAATAATAATTATACTCTGCATGCTCTAGTCTAGTTCTTCTATGCCCCATTACTGAAATGTCTCTACTTAAAGCTGTCAGCTGTAATGATATGGTCCGACTCTGCCCTGTTGTATTCTCACATACACAAACCATCACTACATGCTCTCCACGTTACTGCTGTCAGGTAGCCAACAGACAAAAAAATGATGTCAGTATCTGATATTTTGTGAATTGGTGATACAATTTTCTGAATACTTTAAGTATATTCCTTTTGGATATTCAGAACTGTGATTTAAATGATTATAACTTCTGTTGCTTTCTATATTTTTGTTTTTTCTTGCAAAATTATGTATAGCCCAAACCGTATACAGATATTTTTTTTTTTGCCCTCATACCCTGCTCCTACGCTCCATCACTCACAGGAAAGCCCCGTCTAGTGGCAGCATTAGCTTACGGAAGCTGCATCAGTCAGCCAGGGCAGGGCTTGCATGAAGCAGAGATTAATGGAACGGCACGCGGTGTGGTACACTGCAGCGCCCTTATATGTTTGACAAAAGGAGCATCCAGCATGTGTTAGACCTCAAACATAACAAACATTTTGACCCCTTTGCTTTTACCACGCTGTGCTTTATGATGCAGCCCATTAATGATGCATAAATTCAATCTGCACTCACCACCCGAGTCAGTGCTACAAGAAGCACAAATACAGCTGTAGTAATGCCTTTTCCTGGGGACAAAATAAAATGCACACTCTCTCGTTGAGCAGCAGAGTGCAAATATTAAAGTAATATTTCAAAACACAGACTTTTTATTTTCCACATTGAACAAATGGTATTATGTACTAGCGTAATTCATTAGTGACACTGCAGCGTAGAGAAGATAAAATGCGGGCAAGTTATCTGTACTGCTTAAAGTTGCATTTTAGAAAGTGCGGATACCATGTTACCCAGGACATGGTCACCTCTAATAAAGTCTATGTCTATATTTATATAGAAGTCAAGTCTCCACAACACCTGCATTTTTATTTTTGCCAAATTATTCCTCTCCCTTGCAGGTTTTACAAGGTGCAAAGATGCCAGGTGGTCATTAATGTGTGCATGTGTCTAGTGTTTCCCTGGGCGCTGTCCTGCAATTAAGAAGCAGTTGCCCAGAGTCTACCAAGATAAACCCAGCGGCACACAGACTCCAACCAAAACCCCCTAAAGATAAGCAGCTCGTAATGAATGCTTGCTCTATGATTTATAATAGGTTTGCCTGTATAGAGTGACTTAAAGGTCCCTGATGGTGTAATACTCGTGGTTATACTTGGTCTTTTATTTATTTATGCTCAACAGTGGATGCTGTTTGTATGGGCTTATGTTTCTGTGATGTCTTTTCTTTGCGTTAAAGCATCTGACCCCTTTTTCTAAGACAAATTTTTCCCATGGGAGACAATAAAGCATTATTTTATCTCATCTTTGTCTTATTTTTGATCTGAATCACGATGTATTAGTTCAACATTTGTCTCATGAGGAAGCAAGAAGTCTTGGGAAACATCTGCAGGAGAAAAGCTTAAATTGCATAGTCTGTCCCTCGTCGTCAGAAATGTTGGTACAGCTGTTCATCATCTGTCATGTTTCTGAGCTCCATATCCTCTAACCAAAGCAGTGATATGAATTAAAATTATGTTTGTGCAGTTACAAAGCGAAACAAACCCAAAGACACACTGTAAATACCAACGTTTATGCGGCGTAGACTGAACATGAGTCATAGCTAAACTCAGACACTGGATAGTTCACTGGCAAATGCTACTATCTCGTTTCAAAAAGATCTGCTCTTTATTCTTTGGATCCTACCTCTTGCCAATTGCACCAAATCCTTCAAATACCTTTAATCCAGGTGTTTAAGATTCAGGGCTAATTCCACCATCTTTTCTCTCTCTCTCTCTCTCTCTCTCTCTCTCTCTTTCTCTGACGGTGATGATTTGTATTGTCTTTTTGTAAATGATTTCTGAAGACTGATGAAACGTCTATTAATATTTTTCTCTTTGTCTCCAGACAGATTCTTTCTTACCCACTAAATTCTACAATATTGTGGTGCAGTGGTGAGAATGAAAGTGCTGACTATTTCAGGAGATATAAAAGCCGCTTCAGGCCAAATCGTTGCGAGATAAAATGTTTGATCTGACTTTCCAATTGATCTGATCCATACCGTTGAATGATTTAACAATATCTCGTGTGTATTTCCAGGTAACGGTCTAATACAATCATGATGCAAGGGAAATATTAATACAAGCACGTGACACGTTAATACCAAAACAATCTTTTATTAGAAATATCTTGTATAAAAATGAACATGCTCTACATATTTTCTTTTTCTATAGATAATTCATAAATATCCAGGCACTGTAATTATTTTTAGCTTTCAGTATTTTAATAATTCAGTACATAAAGCAGACATGATCAATCCATTTAATAACATACATTAAACTTGCCATTTAATTTCAGTCATCACTTACATATTCTATTTTGTAACACAGACAAAGTGTTTTTAGAAAAATAAAACGGGGTTGTGGCAATAAAAGCAAGAAAAATGATCATATTTCACATACACAAACAATCCCACAAACGATACTTTATCAAATGAAAAAACAACACAACACCTCAGACTTTTTGTCGAAGCTGAGAGTTGAGAGATTTACGCAATAAATTTGTTCCAATTCTCTGCAGTAGTTTTCCTTCTGGACGTCCTGCCGCTCTCTCAGATTGGTCACATGACTTTTTTATGGATTTTGGACATGCAACATACAGATTTTTGCATTGCTGAAGAGACAGAGTCCAGCGTTACGGACGAATGTGACCAGAAACACCTTGAGAGATTGTACACTGAGGCCATTGTGGTCGACTCAAAACACCATGAATGAACCCATGGACGGACTAATGTTATGAAGCTTATGAGGCACACGATGAGACATAGGTCCTTGTTTATTAAGCATGCTCTTCTTATGCATACTTTGAGCATTGTAATATATATTTATTTGAACATCTAGTAAATATATTGCAGTGGTTTGTGTCATAATGTTTATCCGTATGCTGGGAATGGAATGTAGCTCTTTTTGGCAACTTGACTTGAGAATGTTCGCAGCATAATAAAGAAGGACCAAGATATATGAGATGTTAAAATATGAATCATCAAGGTTTGTACGACTGCTCCTTTAGTGCTTGAAATGAGTCTTTTACTCGGCAGAAGGTGTAACCCAGAGAGGAAATGGTCCGACTCCACATCTCCACTTGTGAATGACAACCGTGACAAATGTTGCATTCCATAGACATTGACAATACAGCACAGTACACGTGACGCTCCCACAAGCATGCTCTGGGACTGTACACTAGGATTGCCAAGAGATGATGGCGTTGTCATCATCATCATCATCAGTTTTATGAAAAAACTTAAAAAAAACAAAACTGTAATGATCCACGGCTCTTGATTGTGTGGCTTAACTCAATGTACTGTAAGGCATGTACAGTTTGAAGAGTACTGCAGCTTCCAGCTCCAAAAATAATGACTTTTAATGTTTCCTTTGTCAACTGCATTTGGCTCGAGCAAAAACAGAAGTCGCCTCCGTTTTTGTCGAAGTAAGTCAGATGCCTCAGCCGAGAACTGAAAGCGTGTGCTGTAAAACTTCAGAGGGAAAACATACTGTAGGCTCCAGGTAGTTTGCTTGACTTGCACTCAGAAAGCTTACACATGTCTTCCAAAGGGTGGCAAGAGAAAAATGAACTGTCCAGTCTGCCTTATCAGCATCCATTAATCTCTCGTATTCGTATACATTTTGGCATTTGAAGTCTCTCACTGTGACATCCTCTTTCTGCTCAGTCAAGTCTTGGAAATCCCCCAATGTCTCCAGCACAGAAGACCTCTTGATCTCTCGCCTCAGTGTGGAGTCTCGTTCTTAGATGGCATGGTTACTGTAGCTTATGTATGTCTGCTTGGACGCCAGAACTGTGGGATACAAGGAAAAGCAGTTAGTTTACTCATTTAACTACTAACTTGCACTAACTTACAATGCAGCTCATTGTAGCATTGTATTGCTGCTTGAGTACTTTGATGTCATTAGTCTCAAAACAAGTTATAGTATTTTGAATTATTTTATATTTCTTTGACAATGGCAATGGGAAAGAGCAGAGAGGACACAGTATAACTTGCCTGAGACTGGTACAGAGCCTGGCATATGCAGTAGTTACTGGGCAGGATCGAGTTATATTTTTGAATGTGCTGTACTTTGATGTGAAAATGTATGTTACTATAAAAGAATCACATTATAATAGTGCTTACCGATATAAAATAGTAAAGCAGAGAAAGTAATATATGTTTTGCTCACAGCTGATCATTTTGTATAACTTTACCAAGCAGATCACAGAGGTATTGAAATGTGTAATTATACCCATTCAGATGCAGTTCTCGCCCCATGCATGGCCTCTCTACTGATCTGCATCAAGCAAAAGCATGCATCAGGTGTGTGGTAATAACGTCTTAGTGCTCAGGCAGTATGTGATCCATCTTGGATATCAAGTGTTGTTATTAAAAGGTGCTATTATTCCTCAAATAACAGCTGTGACCAAAACATACACAGAAACTATAGTCTGGGTCCACACTGTTGGTCAGAGGTAGGCATACCTGTGTGCTTGTGCAGCCATGCTCATGTGCAACAGTTTTTCTAAAGTTTTAAGTGCCAAGAAAAAGGTAAATCATTTCTGAATATAAAACTGTCTTCAGCCAGCATGCTTGGAGGGGAATCACATGACCAATCTGCCAATCTACCCACCACTGCCCTGGCTGATTGAATATGTCAGAGGGGATGAATCCAATCAGAAGACAGCTGAAAGCCAAAGTCAGGGCAGGGGACATGTAATGGTGAATGCGCCTGTGTATTTGTCAGTGCCATGGTGGCTGGGTGAACGGGCCCCTATTCCCACCATTTCATCCAAAGCATCTTCTCAGAAAGAAGCATTGATAAATGGACCTTATTTGAATATTTATGTGCTGCAAGGCCAAGATAAAGAATAGATGGTCCAGAAAGAATAGAAGCTGGCAGCCTCATCTGTCTTTTCCTGTTCACTCTTATTGTTGTTGTTCCATTACTGCAAATTCCTTTTTTAGTCAACAGGCAAACAAATTACAGGGGACACATGGCTATCGCCTGTCTTCTGCTCTCAGGCAGAGTGGTGTCATCTTCACACATTAGCAGATTTTACCAAACTGATTGACCATTTTACAGCACTGCACACTAATACTGCCTCTCCGAGTCAACGTCTGATGGTCAAGTACAATTTGTGAGGGTGCGATTACTGCCTTGTCATATTAAGATTGGTGCACTTTTGCCATGAGCAGCCCAAATGCCAGTGAACTGAACAGGCAGGCAGGAGTGTTATGGTGAATACTGGCAGACAAAACATTAAGACAGAAGTGTGTTATTTTTAACATGGTTACCTGAGTCTAAAGTCCCTCACAAGGCTCCCCTCCCTCAACACAGTCTGATACGTAAGCACAAAGAGTAGTTGTTAGTCATACCTCACGTCAAACACTAGAATCAGCAGAATAGAATGAAGCTAACCTGAGATAACAAGCCAAAAGAGAGGCACACATGCAAGTGTCGAGACAGACATTTTTAAGCTACATGTCCTTTCAGAATAAAAACTGGGATGTTGAATAGTGATTAACACAATAGTTCTTAAATTCTAGTCTGGCCATAATCCCGTAGAGACCACCTACTTAGAGCGTGTCTTACACTATGTCATTGTATCCAAATTTTAAAGGTTTGGAATCCTGCCACTACATTTCCAAACAAAGGTGCTTGCACTTAACAAAGAATCAGTACATAATTTCAAAATATATCATACAGACAATGCAATTTATCCTGTCAATAGCATGCACATTCAAATGTGAACTACTACTGCAATCAGAGATATTTTTCAAATCCTCCAGTACTGTTTACTATATTTGTTCTTTCACCCTCACCTTGTTAGTGCCAGGGCAGGATACTAACCTTGTGTTTCCAGACTTTCACAGAGTTCAGATTTAGCCTCTCCGTTGGGCCGCAGACCGCCTTTGGGGGTGAACTTGTTGGACATGGTCGCCGCAGTGACTACTGCCTTCAGGCTGCGCTTGCGCTTGGGCACGTTCTGCTCCGGATGAACCAGAACTACATAGACTTTAGGCATGTAGAGCATCCCCAGTGACACAGACGCACTGAGGCTTACAGAGATGGTTAAGGTTGTGGTCTGAATGTACATCTATTAAAAGAGACAGAAAATAAAACACAAAAAGACATTTCAAAATAAGCATATATTGTAATGTATGTCTGTGTCTGTGTTAAGGAAACTTGTGCTCCCTTGTGGTGTATGCATTGTGAGTATGTTCTGTCCTGAGGGCTGACAAAATGACATCAATGTGTGCACTGTGAAGCCACCAACAGCTGTAACTCACAGCTGGGCAGCAAACCCAGTGCCACAGGCAACGAGTGTGGAACAGAGATGTGCATATTAACAGGAACTGCAATGATTTTCAATATTTATTCACTTGATACAAGCAAATCTAAGCTAATGGCTTCAAAAACAATTATTCTTTCTTTTCCCAAATCATCATGTTTGTTACTTTTAATTACAACTAAGAGGTGAACACTAATGCCTGAGGTCATGTGAACTTGAAGAAAATCCATAAAAGAGTGTGGTTCAAGTCCAGCTGGCAACAGCGTTTTGCCTGAGGTTTGGTCTGACATTAAATTTACAGACATCATAAATGAATGAGTCTTTTGGGAATGGCTAAACCTCCAGCATGTCTATTCCAAATGATGTTTCTCATGTTTCTGATGTTTCTGATGTTTTTGAGCATGGGGTTGTAGTATACATATATTCTGTTTAAAGACATTTAAATCAAGTAACACTTGATTTAAAGACATGCATTCATACATACATTCTATTGCATATATGCTATCTGAACATGGATACATGTACAAAACAAAGAAATAAAAAGACTTAAGGGGGGCAGCTTTGAATGAAAAAAAAAGTGTAAAGATGTATGTCTATAATGCTTAACAGTATAGCAGAAAAAAAGAATCGTATATTGTTACTATATTGTTCAGATTAAATATTGTAAAGTTTATGCCTGTGATTTCAAGTGTCACTCTGATGTACATTTATGCTGTACAAGATCTCAAACAAAAGCCCAAAGCCATGTCTGTAAAAGGGTGTCTGTGTGAAGAGAGTGAGAGGGCAGAGTGTTCCTCTGCTCCAGCACATGAGCGCTACTTGCTGATGGAGGGGAGTGTTGTAATCTCCTGAGAAGATTACACATGGCCTGGGGTGAGTGGGGAACAATATTGCTCCCCCTCTGGAGTTTAGAGTGGAGTCACTCTGTGAGGGGAGCCAGGACCCTTGTCCACTTCCATCAGCCCTGGTGACATGAATTTTCTCTGACACGGAGATATGATTGCCAATCTGCTCCATCGGTACAGAAAAGTACAAGGACCAGGACAAAAACCTTAGCAATCCTCTACCAACTTCTTAAGTTAAGACTGTTTTGTTTTATTCTGAAACAAACCCTTTAATACAGAATACATCCACACAAAAACAACAACATTGGCCATAAAGACCAAATACTAAACAAAACATTATTCAGAGCTAAAACACTTGCCTTTTCTGCTGACTGTGAGGTTCCAAAGAAAATAGGGATGAAGGCGAGCCATACTATACACGTAGTGTACATGGTGAAACCGATGGGCTTGGCCTCATTGAAGGTCTCTGGAACGCCTCTGGTTTTAATCGCATACACTGTGCAGGTGACCATCAGCAGCATGCTGTAGCCCAGCAGACAGATCAGGGACAGGTCTGATATGTCACATTTCAGGACTCCACGTGACATCTCTGGGTTGGCTGTGCGCTGGTCCTCATAGTCGATGATGGCTTGAGACGGGTCGACTCCGAACCAGATGCATACGCCCAGGAGCTGCACTGATATGAGGCTGAATGTGATGACTAACTGGGAGGCTGGAGAGATGAACCGAGGTGCACTAACTGACATTTTACCCTGCTCAAAAATTCTGTAGATCCTGTTTGTCTTTGTCAGCAGGGCAGCATAGCTTATGCTCATCCCCAAGCCGAGGAAAATCCTCCTCAGTGAGCATATAAAGACATCAGGGGTGGAGATCATGAGGAAGGTGGTAGCATAGCACAGGAAGATGCCTGTC
The DNA here is from genome assembly GCF_009829125.3 of Periophthalmus magnuspinnatus. NCBI lineage: Eukaryota > Metazoa > Chordata > Actinopteri > Gobiiformes > Gobiidae > Periophthalmus > Periophthalmus magnuspinnatus. The sequence continues at coordinate 5,742,185 of NC_047132.1, forward strand.
AGCAGAACGTAACTCAGTTCTCGGCCTGACGCCTTCACAATAGGTGTGTCATTGTAGCGTACAAATGTAGCCACCACAAACAGGGTGGCCATGATGCCTAGTACAGCAATTAGCACAGGGATCACTGCCCACGGGGAGCTCCACTCCAATTTGACAATGGGGATGGGCACACAGCCAGTGTGGTTTTCATTTGGCCTCAAATCAAAACGGCACATCTTGCATGTGTATGTGTCTGCTTGATACTGGTAGCCATCGCAGTTCTCACAGTGCCAGCAACATGGAATACCCTTTACTATCTTCTTACGCTGCCCTGGACGACATGGCTGGCTGCAGATGGAAGAGGGGATGTCTTGTGTTCCACCAGGCCACTGCATTTCATTGATCTGAAGGGAAAAACATTTTAGTTATAAGGACATTCACTTTGAACAAAAAACATAATGAAGGAGTATCCATACATCAAGGTGAAGCTGATCAGTCCAGTGGCCAATGATCTTATACTCCATTGTTTCATTTGCAATCTGGTATTGGTAGATTTCATATCGACCAGGTGCATCTCCATTCACATTGAAGACAACAGGTGTGCCAGCTATACCTGTAAATAAAATGACATGGGAAACAGTTTATTGGTTCTTATTACGGCCTGAATAACAATGAGGTTGAATTTAGACCAGTGCAACACTGAGTTTACGGGAGCCTAATAGATGCTGACAGCCGTGTTGTCCTGGTCCTTGGTGAAACGCCTTGACTGCTGTCTGTTCATATTCCCATATCATTTCACACCCCTTCATTCTGCTTATTGGCCTTTTGCTTGTTATTCATTTAGCTTTGTCTCACTGCACTGACAAGCAGCCACCCTTATTTTAAAATACACTTTCTTTTCTACTTTTCAACTTTTAACTGTGCATTTGACAAATTCTCATGGCCTGGTAAAATACCTTTACTCACTTGAAATTGGTTTATTTACAATTAATTTCTCTGATATGCTCTGATGTGATTCTTGAGCTGTAATGTGTGTTTATGATCATAGGTTTAATGATTTACGGTTCAAATCTGGCCTGTTTGTCATACTGACGAGGAGCTGTTGTTGATGCATTTTAAACAGATCGATTGCTCGCAGTTGTAATGTTTAGCACTCGCCATGGCATTAAAATGAAACTCGTGATGGACAGCTTTTTCAAGTTATTCAAAGTAAAATGTCAATCACCCCTAATGAAATAAGTGGCATCAGATCACTGTGTTGAGACGTGATGTTTCTTTTAGTGCAGCAGGACTTGTTACTTTGATATTTGATATTTCTAAAGTGTTATTTATTAAAAACTTGGGGCATTTTGTGCCATTATGTTGGACTGCTTCTAAAATATTATCAATAGAAACATCCATATCTTACTGGACTTAGTTAATGTAAAGTGTGTCCTTTTGCATTTATTGAGCACAAAATGCTATATGCTCAATGTTAGATTTTTCCCATAATTCATTAGATCATTTTTTCAATCTTTTAAATCATTTGTCTTTCCCAATGACACAACAATGTTAGACATGCTATGATAATGGAAAATCTAATGGAAAGTCAACTTTTAAGTAGGTGATCTTCTCTTCCTACTCAACTACATGCTGTTTTTGGAAACTATTTTATTTCCCCCAAATGAGAAGCGACCTGCTTACATACATACATAAGCTCTGAGGAACAGGTAAACAATGTCTCGACTTTGAAGATTTGGCCTCGAGTAAAACACAGCTGAATGCTGTTCTGTTTCCCCTCTGTCTGCATTAGAATGAATGCTAACTGCTGCAAATGTGACATCATTGTCAACTTTACTTACATTCATCCAAAATCTAAAGGTTATATTTTAGATCTTTTTTCTCATCCCTCCTATGGTCTCTCTTTTATTGTTTTATCTTCCAACCCACTTGACAGGAAGAAATGCTTTAAAATAGTATATTTTAGTTCTCTTTAAAAAAAACCCCAACAAAACACTAAACTAAACTAAAGTGAGAAAACCATGACTAAAAAAATTATTTGGACATTTAAAGTGCTAACATATTTGTATTTCTCTCATGGCTCAGGAGAAAAGAGAACATTTATAAATCTCAGTAAGATGAGATATTTTTGATAACTTATTCATACATAGTATTTCTCTGGTCTACCAACAAGACACACTGCTTTCACCAGAACACGGTGTCATGGAAGCACCTGTATCTCTCTTGCCCATCCATCCAGCAGTGGTATCTAACAGGCCCATGTTCTCTCATTGTGCTCTTGCTAACAGTTCCACACTTAGTATTCTGCGGCGCTGCCATGCTCTGCTCCCAGGTTAGAACCAAGTACATTGCCTTGCAGTTTTCCTTCCACCTACATCCACTTATTTACACCTTGCTGGCTTCCTCTCACCTGGAGATCCCACTCTATAATCTTTGAAATAAATATATCCATGCCTATATATTCCCCTGTGATGAGGAGCTCCTGACCTGAATCTGTTTAATTGCCTGAATGCTCTGACCCTGGATTCCTCAGGTGTACTGTATAATTACCTAAGGTTGTTCTGCTGCCTGTTGCCCACACATGACTAGATCTGCATATGTCTTATGTAACTTGATGAATTTAAATAATCTCAAATAACAACAAAAGTTTGCCTAAGTTTACCTGCTCATTTCATGTCTATTATTTGTTCCTACCTCTCATGATAATAAATGAACAGCTCCAAATCATACAGAACAATGCAAATATATTAAATACAAAAAAATACAAAAGAACTGGAGTAAGATGAAGAACAAGTAGTTCTTTAAATGCAATATTGCAAATTTACTCTGAAAATGTTAAGCATGTTCTTTCCATTGTAACAATGGATAAAAGTCTTCAAAAATATAGTAACATTAAAATTTTAACCTTGACAGCATGAAACGCAATCGAGTAACAATCAGTTTCCCATAAGAAAAATAATAAAAAACAAAGCTGCACACCTGTGAAGTTTACATCTCGAATGTACTTGAGCAGCAGAGTTCCATTGATGGTGTCCATTTTGGAGCAGAGGCCGACCTTTCCAGGACAGAGGTCTTTGTGCATGTTGTGCAGAGCGTGGGCCATGGAATACACTGCGTCAATCACAAACTGAACCTTTCCCTCCTGTTCATAAGACGAGTCTTTCCCAATTCGCTCATGGTCTGAAAGCAAAAACAAAACATTAGTCAAAGTTCCAGTTCATGCAGGTTGCTTTCAGGTGAGATCATTACATTCTAAAGGGCACATAGTTTGAAGCTCAGAGGGAGTCGGCTTAGATTATTCCTATATTTTATGCTGATACTTTGACCTGGTTTGCGGCTGTTTACAGTCTGTAATTACTAGTCTTATATTCACTAAAGTTTTACATCTTCTTTATGAGGACAAATGAACTACTATGATGTTTAAAAATATAGCTCATACATAAGTGTGCAATATATTTCAGTGTCGCGTGTGTCATTATCGGCAGTAGAAGGTATGCAAAGTTTGTATGTGGCCTGTAAATATTTTTGGATTCTCTGTTTGGACCTTCCTTGTAGCACTGAAACCTATAAGTATTCAAACTGACACTTGCAAACATAATCACTCATTTACTTTTTATGCTTTTATTTATGTCCTGATGTGGAAGAACTCAACAATAACAGCTAATGCATGAAAACATACATTGATTACACCATTGTGTTGTTCAAGAGGTTCAAATATGATGAATACTCATATTTTTGTGCCTCAATCATATTAATCAAGTCTCCTTTCACAGCTACTGGTATTATTGTGCTCTTTCAGCCCACTCTTAATATAATGCCTGTAATGTTCATCAAGGGTTGGATTGCTTGAGACCGCTGCGTTGTTCTGCTTTGGTCCTGTACTGATGTAGATTTGGTTCTGTCCTGGACTGGTTTAGGTTTCGTTGACATAAATCCCAGTTTGATCCCACTTTTGGTGCGTGAATAAACCCAAAATTAAACCTTTTCTAGCAGTAGCTAAACCAGGATCAAGCAAACCAGATCACAGTTTTAGATACTTTTTTACAAGTGTTATGATTATAGTTGTTATTACAGTACTTTGTGTGTGCACTCAGCATTGACGTGCCACATCAGATAATGCATGTACTAATAACGAGCAGTGAGAGTGATGGAGTGGTGTGGGAGCTGAGGAAGACAAAGCAAGACAGGCTGAACCATTCTTGTGTATTATTGTAATTAGTCATGACAGGTGAATATTAATCATAGCTTGGTCAGATGCTTTGGAAATGTGTAAATTGTCAAGCTGAGTTTCAATTAGAGGCTTAATTCCCTTTATTAGCCAATGTCCTCATCTATGTTGAGCAGAAAAATACAATGTAAGGCTGAAAGATTAGGCAAACTTGGATGAAAATCACAGTTTAAATGGTCGTAATTGACAAAAAGGTTGCCGTAGAGACCAAAATACCCCATTTCTATTACGAGCAGGTTTTAAAATGCATGCTAATCTTGTACTAGGTTAGCAATTAATCTACATTTCTGCTTTCTTTCTCATGTTCTTTTCAAATCTGGACCATAAACACAGCTTTTGAAAAAATGTATTGATAATTTAACCATTTACCTAGAGTACATTTTTCAAACTCAAGGCCCGCAAGCCAAATATGGCCATTCACATCATTTTATGTGGCCCTCGACAGGGTAAATTAAAAGGTACGATGGTCTTAAAATCTCAGTTTATCAGCCGTATTTTTACACAGCCATATTTTTACATCTAGGCAAATGCATATGCAAAATGTGTAATTTGAATAAGTAATAAATACAGAAACAGTTAATTGACAAGTAAAAAAAAATTGTTGGATTTATTTTATATCTGGCCCTTTGAGAGCAGCCATTTTGCTGATGTGGCCCTTGGTGAAAATGTGTTTGACGCCCCTGACCTAGAGTGACCAGACAACCCCATTTCCCCGGGACAGTCCCAGTTTTGAGCCCTGTGTCCCCTGTTGAACCGGATTTATCCAAAACCATTGATTTGTCCCAGTTTTATACAAGAAATGTCCCATGTGACATTATTTTTGACCATTTTAACACCTGCCAACAGTAGAAAGGCCAATACATTGTCATTTCTTTAGCCAAAATACAGAAAATCATGCTTGAAAATAGAACGTAAGACAAAAAAAAATGCACCGATAGAAGTGCCTCAGATTATGGCAGACCCACCCCGTCGAGAATGGACAGCGCAATGTGTTCTTTTCACAGTTTTATTTATACCAACCATCCCAACTCGGGTTTGTCCCAGTTTTTAATTTTGAAAATCTGGCCACCCTACATTAACCATAATAAACTGTCAGGCAAAAATATATATATCTTTATCAAATTGTTTCACCCTGGTCCAATAATCTACTGTTGTGAGCAGGTTGAGCATGCCCCGGCTGTTTGCCTTCGGGATAAGTTTGATATAGAGCCAGAAAGTTTTTCAATACTTGACCTCTTGACTGTTATATTAACTTGAGTTTTTCATCACAACATCATTTGAACTCCAAACAATAAAGCTGTGAGAAAATTGGTGAAAATGGAAAAGTAGTTTGAACTGAAGATGACAAACAGAAATGAGATTGGTATGAAGCCAAGGTTAAAAAAGCATTTAAGACAAAAATACAGTACAGTTGTTCACAAGATTGTATTAATTTCATTTTGATTGTAAGAATTAGACTGGCAAATGTGCCTTTTCTATTCTGTAGCTATATATATGTTCAATTATACAACTCCTATGTGTTGAAACAATTACTGATTCATTCACCTTGAGTAGTAATGGACACGTATTTGTATTTTCCTTAGTATTTTGGTGCAAACACTACACATATTCTCGTGAAAACAACTGCCCTAATCACCCTGGCTCAATCAGTGATTCCAAATCTTATCTTTTTTGTATCTCAATCTGACATCGGCGCTATCTGATCATGCCACAAAGTGCGTTTTGAAGGCAGTCGCTCTGGAAGACCCCAAGTGCCAAACGCAGGAACTGTTCATGTTTGTATTATTGTTATCTCGTGGATTTGTTGTTTACCTGAAGAAGACAGTTCAGGTTCCACGATAAGCCTTTGACTGTGCAGGCTATGTATTCTGCCAGCTGGCTACAGGCAAAAGTGAAGATGGCAAAGATAGTCACGTTGCTGTCAGAGGCTTTTTATCGCTCCTACCTGTCTCATCACTACATGCATTCACTACACCCACTGTCTCCCTGCATATTTCACTCGCGATGATGACAGCCATACAGTGTTGAGTTTGCGAGTTCGGATCCTATCTACTGCCTCCCTGCGCCTCACCTTATTTAACATGTTGCTCAAGACCTATTTTCTGAGATGCTTTTAAGGCCAATCACTGCTGGCTGAGAAATTATTAAATTGTATGGTATTGGGTTATTTTGTACGTTTTGCCATAAAAAAAAAAAAAAAAAAAATGTCTGCTCATGTTCTTGTTGCTTGAAGATGTGTTAAATCTGCTACACATCACTCAAGTTATTAGGCTTGTAACGATAAATACAATATCGACTTATCGTTCAGTATATGTTAGATGGTAATGTTTTTCGTGGGTTCTTTTTCTTTGTAGTACTCAGAAATATTCGGTCATTTTTCTGTACTACAATGAGATTTGAGCTGTAGAAGGTTGAATTATAACATTCTATGACTCCTTATAGATATATAAGTATTTTCCGGACTATATGTTGCACTTTTTTCATAGTTGGTCCGGGGTGCGACTTATACTCAGATGCGACTTATATGTCAAATTATTAAAATATATAATTTCACATGTTCGTTATTGTTACACTGACAACCGTGCGAGGGCACTCTAGACTTGTACCGGTATCTACTACTCCTGTACTACTGAAATTTTTAAATTTCAACATTACAGTAATTTAAAAGACATATCTTGCCTTTAAAGATAAAATGTCTGTTCTTGGTCTCGTATTTTGTAAAATAAATTTCCCCAAAAAAACACGACTTATAGTCTAGTGCAACTTCTGTATGTTTTTTTTTTTCTTCATTATTATGCATTTTTTGGCTGGTGCGACTTATACTCCAGAGCGACATATACTCCGGAAAATACGATACTTATATGTTGCCATCAGCTACAGTATTTATTTTTGCAGCTCAATTTTTTTAAACATATCGTACATTTAGAATACCTTTTGACGGATAATTCCACTTTATAGTTTGGTTTCAATATTATCGTTTATTGTCTGTGCTTCCTTCAGCGATATATCTTGCTTTAAAATGTGTTATCCTGACAGACCTAGTTGTTATATTTGTTCTTTTGTTCTGTTTTTGTATCACAAAGAGGATTCTGCTTTCTTCCAGTTCTTTTTTTCTTTTTCCAATCTCAAAACTGAGTGCTGCTTTTCAAATAAGTAGAAATATGTCGTATTTTTTTGTAGCGAGTCCTTGATTTGTGCTCGGAATGTCAGACATTGAAGCCTTCATGTGGGAGCTGCTCCTCTGCTGCACCTGGTGACTCATGACTGTACTAATGCAGAGCAGCAGAGAGGCACAATCCTGAGAGGTGATCTGCTCTACACACCTGGCCCGCTGATAAGACGAGGCCCACGGTACAATGAATGGCCTGTGTAATTGATTTGGTGTTGTTTTAGATAGTGCCATAATGTGTTTCGGATACAGCTGTCACAATGAATCTATTTATATATTTAAACAGGATTGTGGACGTCATGATTTATTTGTGAACATTTTAGAAGAATAAAACCATAACAATAGCAAAACACTAATGTAATTTATACTGCATTTGTGCCACTTTGAAGAATTTTTTATAGTTTAACTTGGTTCAATAGTTAGTAGAAAGTCAAATTGTGGTCAGTATAGTGATTTAGTAGATGGTGCAGTAGAAGTCATTATTATGAAATTAAATATTTGTCCCACATCACGATAATTCATTTTAACGTAATAAAACTTTGAGCATATGTTTGTTTGGGACTAGTGCGCTGCAGCTGTTCATCCTGCACATTAGCAGTGAAGTGAAGTGACCTGTTGTTTGGGGCAACAATAGAGATGCAGCTACATGGGAAACCTTGGCCTTTAGGGCAGCCGCTACAAGAGGAGTGGGAAGCAGACTGAATTTAAATTGTACATCTGAACTCAGTGTGTTGTTTCCCCAGAGTCAGACATCTGAATGTAGCCATCCTGAAGAGAAGCTGTTATAACACACAGGCATTTGACATAAGGTTCTTTCAGAGGAGATCACAGTCTATAGGTGGAGCACGTAAAAACATCTTTTGTTAACGTGCTGACTTTTGACCTGTTACAACATAGCTATATTATAAAAATAAATAAATCTGATATAGAATTATTGCCTCCCATCTGAGAATGCTACAATCTGAAATTAACCAAGATGCTATCTAAGTGTCTATTCAGGTGTATATTTGATATATTAACAAGTTTAGAATTTTCTCAGCTTTTTTTTCACAAGTGTTATTTCCGAAGAAACTGACAAATCCAGTATTATGAACGTCTCTAGCTTTTAGTGAGAAATAAATTACCAAATTGTTATACTTGTAATTATGTGTTAAATGTAAACTTTTTTAAAGTTTCTAACAGGTATTGTACAGCCTTTAACATTTGCCCAGCTATTGAAATAATTCTAAAGATTATGTTGTTTTTATTTTTTTTTTATGTATTTGTTTATTTGTACAGGGACAGTCCGATGAGAGCACTCTGTTTTTCATGGACGCCCTGTTTAAATACACAAAAATCCAAACAAAAAACAAACATAACAAATAACTACATAAGTTCATTTAAAACATTAAAAACAGGAGCAGGTGTAAGAATAAGTGTTGTCAACAGATTATTAAAGTGCATTTGTGGCACCAAAGTATCCAGTTTTACATGTCCTTGAAATATATTCCATTTTGGAGAAGCAAAATAATCAAAAGTTGTTTTTTTTCCCCCATTTCATTTCTGGTGTGGCCAGAATAGAAATGATCTTGTATTAAAAGTTCCTGTATCAACACGCAAGTCAGATATTCAGGCAGTGTATCACATAGTCCCTTATAAATACAGTTTGTACAGTGTTGTTCTTCTGACAGATGCGATGGCCAAACAACTTTTTCATATTTATAGGCTAATGCACCATTTAGTGTATACAGATTTGTAGCTTGCTCATCATTTAAATGTTTTTTTGTTTTTTTTTTGTTTTGTTTTTTTCATATACTTAGTTTTATTTGCATTCAATGATAATTTAAGATTTTTGAGGGGCTTTTGGGTTTCATTAAAATCTTGCTGCAATTTTAAAATAGCCTGATCAGCAGAAGAAGCACTTGCATACAAAACACCATTATCTGCATATAAATGTAAAATAAATGAGGCTTTCTCTTAAACTGCAACCGTCCAAATTAATAAGTACAGTAAAAAGTAGTGGGCCCACAATTGAGCCTTGGGACGCTCCTTTGCTTAAAGTAAAAAAATTGTATTTAAACCCATCGGCTCCTACTTCCTGGGTTCTGTTTGAAAGATAATTTAGGAACTAGTCACATGTGTCATTGTCAAATCCAATTTGCTTCAGACGCTTCATGAGCATTTTATGATCTACTGAATCAAAAGCTTTAGTTAAATCGATAAACAGTGCCACATAATCTTGTTTGTTATCAAAGGCTGTGTAAATACCATTCTTTAGAGTTGGTACTGTCTGTTCCAGTGTTTTGTGCTATGTTTAAGTGCCCAGCTGGATGAAAGCCTGGCCGGTAGAGCCTCTGATTATATGACCTGAGAGCTGCTTTCTAATGGACTGATTGGATTTACCATTGATTCTTATTTGGCGCATGCGCGTCCTCTTTACAGTTTTGTGATTGCAATTGTTATACCCGCTCCAAATTGGACCAGCTAACCGATGTAATGGAGGCATCTGTTTCCTTGCAAAGAAAACAATGGCTTCAAATTCAATTACCCATCATCATTATACTTAAATGAGAAAAGTGTGACTGTTATTTCCCGAATGATAAATAGACTTAAGCATGCAGCGTACATACACACCAGTCAATCAATATGGTGTGATGAGTTCTTTGTATTGACTGAGAGTTCTCCGCAGCCCTTTGAAACACACTCACTTGTGCATTTCTTGATTCCTGATCCTTTCTTCACAGCGTGTCGACTTAGCTTGCACTGGAAATTGTTCTCCCAAAACTCTGCAAACCAGATATTTCGGCGATTGTTTTCAAGCGTGCGGCTGGTGAAATATCGGTCAAAACCTGGGCGAAACAACACATTTTGATTCAACATTTTAACATATTGGATTACACTGGTTATTACTGTAACACTAGACAAAAAGCAAAGTGCTGTGTTCCCTGTGAGGTAACTGAGTTATATGATATTGGCTAATGGCACCTAAACACAGTGGGTTTCACAAAAGCTTGATTTTTTTAACTTTCTCTTTTACATTTACAAAAGCCACATCCATATTTGTTCGGTTACTAAGGCATGTAAGTGGAAAGTGTAATTACTGTTATTAAAGTCTATGCATTACATTGACAGTGAATGCATGTATGTCATTATTGTGCTAGCTTGTTAATTTAATAATGATACCTTTGATGGACTGACGCTTGGGCAGGATCGTAACAGCACCTTCTGCCATTTCCTCTTGGTTCAGGATAGGGGCAATTTTAGAGCCCCAGCTGTCTGAACCAACCCAGATGAAATGACCCGTCTGATTGGCCTTCTTTGCAGCTTGCAGCAGTCGCCTTGAGATAAAGACAAAGTATATTTTCACATGCACATATTGGGCTCAAAAGTACGTTACACTGCATTATTATTTTATACAGGTGCATAGTTTATAACAAAAAGCCATCGCTGCTTTTGACACTTCCCCAAAACTTCAGTCTTTTCTCGCACATTTTTCTTCAAGGCCTTGGTATCATATTATATTATTATACTATTATATTATGAGGCTTTATACATAATTTTCTTTGAATTAATCATTTTCATTTCTCACTTTTTAATACCTACTTTAAATTTTTGCTTTTTATTGTAAGAGGTAAAAATATGAATTTACAACGTTATGAGCAAATGGATTAATGAGCCACAATGTATATGAAAACCTCAAATATACATGATATTTCAGTTAAAGGAGCCAAATTACTCTATTTTCTGATATATGATAACGTTTCCTCATTAGAAACGTGCCTGGAGTTGTGTTTTGTTTCATTCTTCGCTTGTTCTTCACTCAAACTGAAAATACTAATGATAAAGGGTTAATAAAACATGTGTGAATGAAACAAAACACAACTCCAGGGATGTTTTTGAGAAGGTAACAATGTTCTAACATGGCTAAAAGCTCACAATAGTCAATTTTGGTTAATATAGGGCCTCCTTATTCAAGCTAATTAATGATCTTCCATTATATTTACAGTGAAGTCGATTTAATTTATTATAAATGTCCAGCTCCACCCTTACATTTATGTGAACCCTAAGCAGTTGCACTTCCATCTCACACTGACAGGGTTCAAGGATAGAGCAGGCATAGAGTTCAGAAATCCCCCCTGGCTTTCTGTAATTACTATATATCCAGACTATTAGGCGTTATCAGGGCTGGATTAAGTCAATGAGCAATGGGGCTTTGGCCTGGTCATCGTCAGGAGACTGCCCAGTGCCTGTCCGTCTCACTGTTGCCCGGGCAACTTGGCTCTCCGCTGGGGCACCACAGTGTAGCTCTGTGTCTGCTCTTCAAATCTTCAGCTAATTAATTTGTTCTTAATTTGGACCAAAGTCTTAATGGGAGATAATGAGTTGCAACAATGCATAGTGTGTCTGTATTTAAAAACAGGCACAGAGTGACTTGCTGTAGCAGTTTTTTTTTCCCATCTAGACTAGGAGGCATTAGCTATGTTGTGAAGGAAACGAGATTAAAACATAACCCTGTGACCTTCTCAATAATAGGTACATTTCACGTTAAATTGAAGTCATATTTAGTACAAGAATACCATGTTTGGTCTACCGTTTTCATTTTAATTGGCTCTAAATGCCACTCTAAGCAACATTTGGGTGGTGAGAGTCTTTGGACATGTCCACTGGGGACATTTTTGACATTTTAATGTCAGCTGTAAAGAAGACCAGAGGGAAAGACCTTGCTCAACCTTTATAATAAAAAATGTATGACTTTAAATGTGCATATATAAAAAACTTTGGTTATCACAGTGGACTGGGGACTGAATGGGACTAGCTGGTGTGGCAGTGATAACAGCACCAAATACTACAAGTTCTTGGTCTTGCTACTTTTACCAGAGTGGACAGAACATATCAAGTGTTTTGCCAAAAGACATAATGACCATATTGTGTGCTTCAGTCTAGTATGAACAGTTATATTTTATTCAACTATGTGTGCCTATTATAATATTTTCTGGGCTATTTTAATATTATTCCTCTTTCCACCAAAACCAGAAAATGACATTCCTAGTTTGTGTGAATTTTGCTCACTGTTAATTGGCAATAAAGTGTTTTCTTATATGATACTGTGTTCATGTAAGGTAATGTGAGAGATTCTGTTCCATACTTGATGTCGTCTTCATTGGCGAAGATGATAACAACTCTGGCGTTGGGGTTCTCACTCAGTCGGCGGATGATCTTGTCAAACTCGTTCAGTTTGGGTTCACGTGGTATTTTTAAAGACTGTGAGATGCACAAGCCACCTGTAAAGACATATCTCATTATAAAATATATATTTTTCCCAAAATGAATTATAAACACTGATTCATATTATATGACTGATATGACGAACATTGTTTTTTTCTCATTTTATTTGACTATGTTTCTGAAAGAGTTCAATTATAGGCAATTTTGTCTCAACTTCTTTAAATCCTGAGTAGATTGTGCTCTTTGTATGAGCATGTATTTGTTGGTAAATTGAAATGATGAGAGACGACTGCGGCTTACTAACTAACTGAAGCTTAGAATTCCCTGCACATTTGAGGATAGCCGTTTTGTCACTCTGGCAAAATGCCACAGCGAGTATGTGCATGCTAATGAACTTCCCTTTCGTGACCAGTACAAAGCCTTCTCCGATGGCCAATCAATGCAGGAATAATGGCCCTGAGTTCAGTCTATGACTGCTGGACCATACCATAAAACACAGGCTCCATCTCACATATCAATGGTCTCTGAAAGATGAAATATGAGTAGACATAGGGGTGCTGTTAAATAAAGTATTATTGTGATCTGCTATGTTAGTGGCTACATGGAATCACTTCCGCTCGGGTCAATACAGCGCTCACTGCATGGGCTTTTGTTCAGGCAGTAAACTGTAGAGGAATTTAATGAGTTTTTCTCACAAAGTTTGATTCTGTAGATGTGTTTTCTTTGGTCATGTATGTCATTGTAAACATGACAATATTGAACTAACAAGACCCCCACCAGGCTTCTGACATGCATTCATTTGTTTAGGGGTATTTAACTCTGCACTCAGCCATGGCTTCTTTGTCAGTGCACAGACAAAAGATGCATTTTTGCAATTTTAAAAATGATTAGACCAGAGTAGACGACGCACACAGTTCTATTGTGAGCATTGTCTGATTGATTTTGTGACACACTGTGGTTTGGGGCCAACAAAATATGCCAAATGAGGCTTTGGCTTGGCTGAAGGCTTGGATGAATTTATTGTTCACTTCATGTGTTTTGATGAGTTTGAGCCATCCATAAAATTGCATTGTTAACCTCATGTTCACCAACGAGTAACTTTACAGGCACAGATATTTCTCATTTCTAGAACATTTCTACAACTGCTGCATGGTGCAAAATGTAAGTCACCACAGAACTTAGCATTATAAAGTCAGAAATAAAGTCAGATATTTCAATTTGATTAAAGTAACAATAAAAATAAAATAGATTAAAGCCGTTTAACTCTTTTATGTTTCTTTTTGCAGTGTAGTCTTTTCATCCACCCCTCCGTCTCTCTTTTCCCTCTCTTTTCTCTCTCTCTAACCTCACTGACTCTATCAATCATTAGACAGTACAGTTGTCGTTGCCTTCAGTTCCCCATTCCCTCAACAGCTGCTGTGTGACGGTAGAGCACTCCTCTCCTCTCTCTTCGCACATGAGCGGCAGGCTGCAGTATTGTTTAACCTCCGGAGAGCAGAGGCAGGGCCAGGACCAGAGCGGGCCCCTGGGAGTTTGTGCACTCTGAACAGGGGCCTCACGGGGGCCCTCCTTACAACCACTCTCACTTACAAGACAGGGCAGTTTGTTTTCCTGCAAACACCACACTGCATTTTAACATCTATACACTGTATACACGCTGAATGAGTGTGTACAGCTTGTCCGTGTACTTTGTACTTTTACCTACAATTCTAAGTAGTAGAATCCTGGAGTAGTAATATTGCCTGATACAGAAAATGAACATGTTTTCACTAGTACTTCATACATGAGTGCCTTACTGTTTGTATTCAGACGTTCTTTATTTGTTATATTTTTGCTCATATTGCATCTACTTCTCTCTGTCTTTTTGGTCCACCCCTGTATAGCCTTTACAAATGATTATTTAACCAAGATTCATTAATTTACATGATAGCTTCACTCTCATTATATGTATCTATTCATCAAATACACAAATGATGGCCTGCCTGTCATTATTAAAATAACTTATTAGACTGACACAGCAGACTGTCATCGTAACATACTGAACACATTATTATCTGTCAAATCACATCATCTGGGTGAAGTTGCTCTGAAATTACATTTCTCTCCATCAAGTGCTTTTAATTAAGTCAATCGCTGCCCCACTCATTACAGACTTTGAAATTAATTTACCTTAATGAAACATGGACAGGTTCTCATTTTTGGATTCATTTCAGCAATGGGACAAAATGTAATTTAAGGCTCCCCTGCTCTCCTTGTCATCACAGCACACCTCCTCAGACCACCTTCAGAGCCATAACTACATATTTGAAAATATTAGGATGATGTAGCAAAAAAACAAATTAAACTTGTGAAATAGTTCGCTGCAATCACATCTCTGATTGCAGCTTTATGGCCACAGCACTTTGCATCTTACAATCACATCTTTGGAGGTGTGTTTACTTTTGCCTGTGATGGTTGGCTCCTCACAACTATTCACCCATGGGAGTGTCTGTGCTGATGTAAGTGAAGCATGTCCTAGTGCTTCTTCTCTAGTGCTTCTTCTTCTGTGCTTATTAAGGGGCTGTCCACTGCAGTGTGTAATGAGCTGCACTGAAAAATATAGATATTTTTAAGAAGTCATTTGAAACAAATCCATGCATATGCTCACAGTATGATTAGTACTCCAGAGACTGTTAAAACGGATGTGACCTGGAACACTGACCACCATCCTGGCTGAAAATTGGAGGTAGATCCCCTGGTGCTGCTCTGCAGTTGCCTTGATCTCCTTACAGTATGGGTCAAATGTGTACTCTTTTCCCCATAAAAAAAGAATATCTATGTTTATAGCCAAATGAAACATGCAAACACCTAAATGGTAAATTATCACATTTCTATAGCACTTACTTTTCTACTTTTTGGTATTCACTTGTGAGAGCTGGGTTCAGATCTATCTTCAGATAAGAGAACAGATACTCAGTGGAGCTACTCTGCAGCAGCTCTATTGATTTTGTTTCTTAACCAGTGTTTTTTTTCCCTTAACTAAAATACGAAGTTTGAGTCTGGTTCTGACAACCTCAAAACAACATAATAGGTTTATAAGATGATCTGTGGTGTTCAGCTCCATCTGGATTATAAAAAAACCTCCCCTTGCTGCCAGACCTTTAAATTCTTATCCACTTAAAACAGCAACCACTGTTCAATAACTTCACATATTGTCTGGCTGCTGACCATTAATCTAATGTACAGACCATCAAAGCTTGTTCTGGACTTCACAACTTGCAAACTGCACTCACGGAATCAAACTTACATCACTACCACAAGGAAATATCAATGTATATATTCCAAATGATTAATGTAAACGAGGTCAAAACTGTTTTCTTCACATTCCATCAAATACACACGGAGACGTTCTTAGACCCCTGAGTGCTTACAAAATGGACGGAAACATGAGGGAATCGCAAACTTTTAATGGAAATTAAAATATGTCCGATTTAAAAAATGAGCTTTTGATCTCTTTTCTCAGCTTGTGTTTTCCATAGGAGTGCAATTCATCAGCACAGAAAGCACACTGCAGAACTGAATAACTACACGCTGTCTGAAGCAGTTAACAAATTCATGTTTTTTAACTGCTGTTCGCTAATTATATTGGAAGACACATGGCATCGAAAATTGAAACACAGCAAACACAGAATCTCACCTAACTAAATATTGTTCAACGATATTTCCAACTAGGTTCACAAGAGGAGTACCATTCCCAGTCTATTCATGTTGTTTATTTCGTCCTGATGAAGGCCTTGGAGGTTTTTGTGAGGACCGTCCCCCATTCAAAACCTGTAACATTTCCATTTGGACTGCTTATTTTAGCAAATTTGTTTCAGTGATGAAGGACTGTTGCCATAGCTTGAAACCCATGAATTGGATGAGTTCTCGGATACAAGTAATCCCTCTGTTGTTGTGAACGTGGACTAATCCAAAGAGGGTGCTCAGCATAGTAAAACTGTCTAAATAAAGATCAAACCTGCAGAGAATCACTCATATTCAAAGAAGCCCCACTGGTCTAGAACTAAAATGAGTTGAGTTTTAATATAACGTTCGAGTCATAAAGATATTGCTCTTTTGCGGTGCCAGTATAGACCAGGCTCATGTGATTAAGTTTAGTTCTTGTTCTAGCCCAGTGTGAAGTGTCCTGAAGCAGCCACTAAATCCTGTCCAGCCCCTGAGGTGAAGTTCTGTCACAGGTTCACACTTCACTGTGCCAGCCGGGCTGCGAGGACATAAAAATGAATTTCTCCCTTTAGGGATCAATTATACTATAATACCTCATCGTAATTATTATAGAAAGCCCTACAGAAAACCCCTGACTACCAAAGTTCATCATTGTTGCTTTAAAAAGAATAGCTTGGTTTCATTTAGCGATATTTAGGGATATGTAATGTGGACATAACTGGACTTTCCGTTGGTCAATTTGTCTTTGTAGCAGGTGTCTGTATGTGATTTATACTATCATGAGTAAATAGGATTTTCACACAGCTCTTGAAAGTGAATTTGGCCACAACGCTATTACACCGCAGACAGAGAGAGATATAGACAGTGCCTGTGTGTAATATGACTAGACTGAGGTTCAGTGTTGTGTGCAGTTGGGAGAATGAGACTGAACAGGATTTAATGTGAGCAGAGCCAAACGTCTCCCTCCGCATTGCCTGCACATTCTGGATGTCTGGTTGGTTGTGTAAATACTGCTTATAAAACATGGTAGCAGTAGTTTAAATAAAAGGATGTACTGAGTTGAACTGGACCAGGTTATACAACTAAGCCATTTCGCACCGGATTTGATGTTATCTGTAAACGTATATGTCTGTTTTGTAATGGGATTTATTTTAGTTATGGTATGGACATCTAAAAAAGATCTTATCTGTACAATACTATACCTTTACGTACCGAAACTACTGTATATCTACCCAATCAATATGACAAAACTGTTTTTAGAGTTCATCTACCACAGTGCGGTCCCTCTAGATCACATCATTAATTATATTTTACTAAGAACAACACTCTTTCTTTATCTATAACTGACCTTTCCTGAAGTATTTGACACAATCAGGCATCTATTTTTGAGTTATAAAGCTTATTAACCAACATGTCAGTGATAAAAGCCAAATGCATACTATTCTAAGTCTAAAGAAAACCATACTCTCTCTATGCTTTCAAAGGTCAAGTCTAACGTTTTATATTTCGTCTAGATCGGCCTGATAAAACCTCTTGTCTTTAGATTTTGTGTGATTTTCTAAAGTGGCTCGGATGAATATTTGGGTATCACAGGAGCATGAGATGAAACAAAATGATAGGAAGCAATTTTTCCAAGCATTGTGTGTAGTCTTTTAAAATGGATTTCAGAAGTACTCAAGGGGAGATACTCAGCTGCTAATGAGAACGATATCTGCATGGTGACGTGTGAAATTAGATTGGAAAGACTGTGATGACTGTGATGGATCAGTCTTTTGGATCAAATCTGTCTGGCTTTAGAACCAACCGTGGCACTGGGGTTATTTTAGGTCCGTAATTGCTTGTACTGTATTTCAAATCAAAAGTCAGCTTAGTGATTTGCACCTTTCATATGGCTGTGTAATGCATGTTTCAGCTGTAAAGCAAAAAGCTCTTGAATGTTTGGTTTTGTTCACTTGAACCCACTCTACCTTTGTCAACAGGGGAAATGTGCTTAGTTGATGGAGAGATCAGACAAACTGCTTTGGTATTACAAAGGCCTAATATTTGTTAATTGTATACATAAATGCACAGCTGCCTTCACCAAGTTTCATTTCTCTAATTTTGAGATGCTAAGTTACCTTTGAAAGCAGGCCCACCAAATTCTACAAACGAGCTTGAACATCATCACCAAGCTTTCATTTGCCCTTATATTTCAATTTATAAACTGTCTGTGTAACCCTTGGTCACCTAGATGAAGAAAACTCTGCAACTTGTATTGATGAATTTGCAAACAGTCTGTGAAAGTGTTTACAAGGCGACATTGGGTCGTTACCATAGTTACACTACAGCGTCGGGAGTTGATGGATCAACTCAAAGTATTTGTTGGCATAGCTATTTTCTTAAGCCAAATGGTAACCAGTCATGGTGTTACCATCTGTCAGACTTCTGGACTGATAGGAGCGCCCTAAGCCCCTGGGGGAGCTGGACCCACTCATTTATCCCACAGAGCAGAGAGCAGAGGGCAGGCCATGGAGCTCTGCACTCATTGCTCATTCTCTAGATTTTTGAAAGGACCTATGTGCACATTAGTCTTTAGTCTTCTTAAAATACTAGGGTAGCTTAAGTAATGTTTGCATCTATTGTCTACAAACCTCATTGTCGACATGGCATTTTTTCCATAGTAAATGCCTCTAGGACTGCATCTGCTGGCACAAAGTGATGTATTCTGATCTTAAAAGGAGATCTGTATTACTGAAGCACAAATGAAACATAACTCCAGGTGTGTTGTGGATTCAGATTATAAACTAAAGGTTCAACTGCCTTATAAACTAAATAAGTCAGCTGAGTAAAATATATGCCCTTTATGGCTAAACCTCCTCGTCTTCAAAGTCTGATCTTGTCAGGTCTCAGAAGCTAAACAGGGTTGGGCCTGGTTAGTGTTTTGATGGGATCAAAGTATGAAGGATCACTGTGAATATCAGACGCCAGCAGCAAAGGCTTGTTGTTATGTCCTTAGGCAAGACACTTCACTCACATCGTCTAGTATGAATGTGGTGTGTGAGTGTTCGTGGTGGTTGTAGGGGTAGATGGTGCAGATCGGCAGCCTCACTGTCGCCACAGCTTGTAGTAGGTAGTAGTACCTGATCACCTCTGAGTATGGACTGAAGGAATAATGCAGGACTTTGTAAAGCACATTTGAGCGTCTGGAAAAGCTCTATGTGAGACTAATGGATTATTACATATGTAATCTGATCTATGCTCTAAACATCTGTCGCAAAAGGCTTTTGTTTTGTATTTGCATAATATGCTTACACCACTGGGGTTTGTGAAACTACTTCCCAAAGTTTGCAAAACACAGCAAGGGCCTTAGAAGGAGGGGGACACAAATCTCACTCCTGAGTTTTATGCTGTCTTGTACTTTTACATGACAGTATTAATAGCTCATAGCACTTAAATTCCAAAGTGCCCCATTAAAAAGGTTTAAATCTTTTGGCATGACTCCAAGACTCACAGAACATTAAGACTGCCACTTTTCACATTGTTCTGGGCCGTATAACTTTTTGTCTCTGTAGTCCCTGTAACAGTTTTGCCTAAGTGCATCTTGTCTGTTCAGCTTTTAGACAGGAACATGACAGCAGTGTCTGGGGCAAGTATGAGTTTGATTTTAAAATTGACTGAATGGTTTCTCGGAGGAGGTGATTTACAAATCAAAGAGAGGCCTCGGAGCACTGTGAAATGAGCTTTCCCGCCTCGTGCTAAAGTGACACACCTGACAACCATAGGACTGCTCTCTGCTCCCCAAACACTATTTATCCACTGCAGCTGTAGCAAAGTAAAGCAATGTAACATATTTCTCCTTTTATTCATGAGGCAGTCGACATAATCTGTTCTTGCTTGGTCATCATTAACTTTCTCAAACATGGAGAATGCCAGTATGTTATGATCGATAAGTAAAACAGTGTAACCTTGTCTCGCAAAATATGTTAACTCTGCCCTTCAGTTGTGATGAATGGGATTTTAATGTGGCTGACATTTTTCTATGTAATCCACCAGCATCCGTTTTGTAAACACACACGGAAAAAGAATAAATGGAGCTTGGAGAGAAGTAGTTTTGTGAATACATATTGTGGTGGTTGCAACTTTTAGTTAAATGTGTGTATAAATTATTAATTCGATTGGTTGCAATTTAAGAGAAAGCCTTATACATTTATATGCAGATGGTGCTCCCTTTGCTGATCAGGCAATTTTAAAACTGCAGCAAAATTTTAATGTAATCCAAAATTCCCTAAAAAGTCTTAAATTATCATTGAATGCAAATAAAACTACATATATGATTTTCTCAAAAAAAAAACAAAAAACAAAAAAAAAAAAAAAACATTTAAGTGATGTGTAAGCTACAAATCTTTCTACCTAAATGTTTGAATGAACGAGTCACCTCCTATAAATATCTTGAGTTTTAACTTGACAAAAACATCCTTTGAAATCTCTAAATTATGTAACAGTTTAAAATCTAAATAATCATTTTATTACAGAAGCAAATATTGTATCCCATTGAATTACAGAAAAGAAATAGTTCAAGTAACCTTTCCTTCTGCACTAGATTCTGTAGATATAATACACACATAGACTTTAGCCTCTATTTTGAAACCTTTAAACACACTCTTTCACTCAGGCCTTCGTTTCATAAAAGGTGATGAGTTTAAACCCATCACTGTTCACTGTACAAGAAGGTTAGTCATCACATCTGTCAGAAGAACAACACTGAATAAACTGTACTTATAAGGGACTATTTGAAGGAACATTTAATGGATCACATGATTGTATAAGACTAAAAACTGGCTGCACCAGAACTGAGATGAGAAAAAGGACTTTTGGTTATTTTGCTTCTCAAAAACTGAATATATTTCAAGGACAAGCAAAATTTAATACTTCGGTGCCACAAATGCACTTTAATAATGTGGTGAACATTTGTTCTCACACCTGCTCCTGTTTCCAATGTTTTAAATGGACTTATGCACTTATTTGTTTTGTTTGTTTGTATTTTTGTGCATTTGAACAGGGGGCCCATGAAAAGGAGAGTGTGAGTGCTCTCATTCCCACCCTTCTTTCCTCTTATTGGTTGACCTCCTGAGTGAAAGAGAGTAACATTTAACCAGTGGCTGTGAGCTGTGAACTCTCAGAAGCACAACTTGCCTCTAAAAGCCAATATTTATTACTATTATTATTATATTTTGCTATATTATTTGCTATATTTTCGCTGGTTTGTCAGATTCTTTGACATTTAAAGAGCCACAGGGAAGACAACTACTCACTCGTGGTTTTACATTTACAAATATCCCTCTGCCATGTGATTGGAACTCATTGGTCATTCTAATAAAGGGGAAAAAAATTTTAAGAACATTTACAAAACTATTGATAAAACTATTAATATGGGTTCTGTTCAGTTATGCTAAATTTTTTTCTGCACAAACTGAGCCAGAGTTTACCATGGCCTTATAAAACCCTGCAGCTTATCCATTTATTGTAGTGATAAAGTGAGTTCACCTTAAATATTGCCTCTAGCAGATCCCCGGACAGGCTTGTGTACGAGCCAGAACTGCATCCCTGGGCCTCACAAACTACAGAAGACACAGTAATGAACAACCCTCAGAAGGATTGGCCTATTGTCCTGCTATAGTCCATCTAAATCCTCACTTGTCTTTTATCGAGACATCTGACACTCCTGTTAAAATTGGTACACTTTTACATCACTTCGGGTTCACCTTAGGATTTGTAGCACAAAAACTAAGATTTTTGTATAGCGGCACTGGTGGTGACTCTATTCAGAGCAACAAAATACATAAAAATCACACTAATTGCTTAAATTTGATTGATGAAATATCCTTCTTGGGACAGCAGCGTGATTGGTGATTGGTTATTCTATATGTTTTGCAGCTGTAAAACCCCTCACCACACACTTTATGCACTTTTCTCACACAGGCATTAACATTTTCTCACATTTCTCTCTTGTTTAAACACTCTCAAAGTTCAAATCTTCATAGGCGCCTTTGTCGGTGCAGAACGTTTCATCGACATTGTGGGTTTTGTCGGGGAGAAAACAAATTACAAACATACAGAACTTCAGAGTCACACTGCGATCCAACATTTATGTAAATTTGGCTCAACACATTCTGTACTGTCCAATTTGTTTTTAGACTGGGTGTAAATTAGACCAAGTGGACAATCTTTTCTTCTTCTTCCCCTTTTCTAACTTTACATAAAACTGTTACGAGAAAATAGTAAAAGTTGAGGAAGATTCGTCACCAAACTTGTGCAAGTTGGTGACACAGTCTAGATATAGTACAATATGCAAATGAGAGATCTGTAGTGTCTTGACAATTGTCTTTGCGCACACCTGCAGCCCCAAATCCTTCAGTGAGAGGAAACCAGATCCAGGTGGTTGAATGTAACATAAAGCAAAGTGAGCATCTGACAGTTTTACAGACATAAAACCATCTCCAAACTACTGCAAAGTGCTAATCAAACAAAGCCTGTGTAATGAGCACTAAAAAGGAGGCTTGAACAAATGGAGTAACAGTGTGAGAGGAATTAAACAGAAGAAGTTAGTTAAATCTCTATTCAATTTTCTTTTGGATTTGCTGCAATTACTTAAGTATTATTAGAGCAATTACTAGATGACTAATGTATGTCATAGCACTTTTGTCACAGCTTAAGTATAGACTGTGAACAAAAATAGAGTTGTCATTGTCCAAAAGTTAAGATTTAGAAATAAAATTGAAACCAGAAGCAGAGATTTCAATGCCTAAGCCAAAGCGATTATCACACACTTGTTGTTTAAGTGGTAAATGCTCTTTTTGTTGAGCCACTGAACCTATTTTTGTTGTCTCTGGTAAAAATCCATAAAATTCCTCTCTCAACATGATTTCAACACCCACACCAAACTTTTGCTCTATGTTGTCAAATTGCCAAAATGGCTGCAATATTTTGTAATACAACTTTCCAAAATCAAACGCAAACGAAGTGTAATGTTCCCAAACTGCTATTCTGACAATAGACACTTTGGGGTAATGAGTATTCACATCATTCCTCTTGACATTTCGATCGTGACAAAGGGTGCAGCGTGCAACCTTCATTTTTGACATTTGCATAATCTCACAGAGCACTGTCCCTGCCCCCTCTCTCCTCTGCCATTATTTAAATTCAGTCATATTCATTATCATTTCAAATTTGCTCTTACAACTAATGCTACATGACACTGTTTGTGTATCAATTTGACATCTTCCAAATTAGGATGCACACGTTTGACATTTCACTTCACTGGTTGAATTGACTTGACCCTCATGTGTAAGATTCAACAAATGGAATTAAACGTGGATAATTGAGGAGCTATCATTTCTTTGGAGGGTGGGGAAATACCTGAACAGCATATGTTGCTGTCTCTCTGTACATAATAGTGTTGTAACCAGCACAGTGTTGTGTCAAATTTAAGTGTCCATCCATCCATTTTCTTCTGCATATCCAGGGCTGAGTTTTGAGGGCGGCAGTCTAAGCAGGGATTCCCAGACTTCCCTCACCCCAGACATGTCCACCAGCTCCTCTGGTGGGACCCCAAGGCGTTCCCAGGCCAGAGGAGAGACATAGTCCCTCCAGCGTGTCCTCCCTAGGGAGGCGTCCGGGAGGCATCCTGAACAGATGCCTGAGCCAGCTCAGCTGCTCCTCTCAACGTGGAGGGGCAGCAGCTCTACTCCGAGCTCATCCCCTCCCTCCTCACCCTCTCTCTAAGGGAGCAACCAGCCGCCCTGCAGAGGAAACCCATTTCGGCCGTTTGAATCCACAATCTTGTCATGAACCAAAGCTCATGACCATAGGTATAGGTATATATATAGACCATAGTTATAGGTATATATATAGACCATAGGTATATGTGTATATATATATATATATATATATATATATATATATATATATATATATATATATATATATATATATATATATATATATATATATATATATATATATATATATATATATATATATATATATATATATATATATATATAAACAAAACACAAAGGTGTCATCTTGTTGCAAATCATCCTCCATTATTATTATTATTATTATTATTATTATTATTATTATTATTATTAATCCCAGTTGAAGTTTGATTGGAGATAATAGAAAAGGCTTAAATAAACTTTCTCTGGACTATTATACATTATGACATTCAATTTCTCTAACTTGCATTTAACTATAGGTCTTTTTATTGCTCTAAAAACACCACTGAAAACACAGTTTCTTACAGTGAACATAGTTACATCTCCACATATTTGACTTGTAAATTGTCGTGGTGGTGTCACCTCATTTCCTCCTTTGAGATCGATCCATACAATGCCATACTTAGGCCTGTCACAATAACATATTTTGAAGCACAATACATTGCTACAGAGAAATATTGTGATAAACAATAATATTGAAACACTTTATGCCACTGTGACAAAGCAGGAAAATCCGAGTAAACCTATTTTTAAATATGCAGTATCATTAAAAACCCTGAGCTGCAACAGATAAACAGCAGAAGGAACCGATAAACAGCCATGGAATTTACTCAACCCTCTACAGCTCAAATCTTTATTTTTTGTTGCATACAAAATGTCAGAAATCTCCCCACAATTCAAAATACATTGTACACGCGATAAATATTGAGCTATGAATATCCAGCTTTCTTTTATTGAACGATAAGTCGATATAATAATTATCATGACAGGCCTAGTCATGCTGCGGAACAGTGTAGGCAAAGCAATAAAATCTCCATGGAAACAAGCAGATGGTAGGCCCTCCACGAGAAACGTTCCATAGTACACTATTAAATGTTTCTGATGTTACAATGCAACCAGACACCATAGCTTGTTGATGTTATATATGACTGTGCGGTTTTCCTTTTACGAGGCGGAGGATGAGATACGCATTCAAAACTATGTCAACTGTCAACTGTTCAATATTCCTAATCTTCTCGCAGCGTAGTGTACATTTATTCTGCTCCTAAAATGGACTTTAGCTGTGCTGTGAAATACTCTTCTTACATATTATCTGACAATCAGAACGAGCATCTCTGAACTCTCACTGTCTTAATGCACATGACTCTGCATGGCCACTAATGCAGAAACATGGCACTGCTCATCTTCATAATTGTTATTCTCCCCTTTTGAGCCTGAGTTCACGCTTGCTCTCCCCGCAACACAAAAGGTTATTTGCTTCCTCCTCTGAGATATCGACTGCCCCAGTGTCAAACTGTTTCCGCTCCACAGTACTGAAACTCCAGCTCCGCCGCTCCGATCAAACGCTGGCTGCTGCTCTGCGTTAATTCGCTTTCCACTTGAAAGACCAGTGAGCTATGATCACATCATGCAGATTGTGCTGCCAGCAGGATGTCGTGTCATCGAACAAAGTACCTGCCCTGCCAGTTCACACCCACACAGCCACATGCGCTGTGCATTTAGTGACTATATTGATCCACACCACAAGTCAACCACATCATAAGTATTGGAAATCCCATTTATTTAATTCAAGATGAAGTCTTCGTTGGACATTGACACAAATTTCTTAATAAATACTTTAGTGAGGTCATGTTTGTCCTTCTGTAACATACTCAGTTCAAGGGCTCCTCTAATTTATTAGAATTTAGAAAAAACTGTTTCTGTTTTATCATCTCAAGAAAACGACACTGTAACAAGAACGTTTCTGCAATACTGTTGTACTTGGACTTAACAAGCACATTGTGTGAGGGTCAGTACTGCCATCTGTACTGCCTGTGTACACTCATTGTATCCAGACTAAAA
The DNA here is from genome assembly GCF_009829125.3 of Periophthalmus magnuspinnatus. Lineage (NCBI taxonomy): Eukaryota > Metazoa > Chordata > Actinopteri > Gobiiformes > Gobiidae > Periophthalmus > Periophthalmus magnuspinnatus. Next base: position 5,768,289 of record NC_047132.1, read on the forward strand.
TGTAGATCCTGCACACAGTGCCATAGCTCTGAAGCTGTACATGTATTCTGTGATCAGATGAAATATGAGACATTTGAGTCTTTCACTCTGTCAGTTGTCAAAAGTCTTGCCACTGTGGGACAGAAAAACCTGCAATGTAGACCATGGGCAGTTTCTGACCAGAGTATCTATTATAAAGAAAAATATTTAAAGACCAAATACCGTGCCCATATCACTAGTCTCAGCAAGGCTTTCAGCTTTTCAGCTTTACGTGGTATATAGTAAATTATTGTCAGTTCAAAGCAGTTGCAGTGGCTGACTTGACAGATAAGTTGTTTAAATGTGTTCTTACAGTTAAAAGACAGTGAACAGAGTCTGATGTCTGTCTGTAAGCAATAATTCTGCTTGCGTGGTTGACAGCATTACTTGATGACCTGTCAGCCAGTAGCAATAAAAGTTAGAAAACATTTTTGTAAACAACATTTTTTGTCATGCTTTAAATCCATGATTTTCCTGTTAAAAATATGAACTTTATTTTGGCTTCTATTTTAGTATGTGACTTTTGATTAATAACAGGCCATTGTCCACTTTATTTTTCTGGTTTGGACTAAAAGTTACACCAAACACCAAATTTCATTCCATTTCCATTAGTTCAATCTGGCATTAAAATGTCCTTTTTCAGGACACATTGTATTGACAGCTCACAGCTTGTTTGTTTTATAATTCAACCAATAATCCACTGGCTGTAATGGCATGTTTTGGTGAGCTTCATGAGTACTGTGGCTGCGTGATCGCTCCTGGGTTTGTGCACAATGAAAGGTAGCAGCACTATGTCTATAGAGGGGACTGTGGCACTATACAAGGGACCTGTGGCAGTAAAGAAGGACCTGTGAGAGTGCTGCTCACGTCTGGAGTCATTATATTCCACTTCACAAGGGGTCAGAGGTCGTATAGAGCATGTCCGGGCCGCAGCAGGAGAAAAAGAAGGAGTAATTCCAATGTTGTACAGTGCCATGTCCCTGGCTGCCCCAGGCAAGGTCTAGTGCCATTTAGACTTTGAATTAAATTAAAATTCATTTTTCATCTTCCCCATCAAACTCGGAGCAGATACAGTATTCTCTGGAGATATGACTTTGGAGCTTAGAAATTTCAGCATTAGTCATACTCAGCAGTCTTTATAATCTAAAGCTTTAGCGATTTCACATCCAAAGTGTCATTATGACAGATGGAAAAAGTGGTTTCAGTTACTTTAAAGAATATTGAAGAGTATATCTTCATATATTTTAAATATCTGTTTACTTTTAATACAACAATGTACCTTCTACTTCACTTGCACTGTCCCTAAAGTAAATATTGCCAGACTCATTTTTAGTATTAATTACAGCATTCGCTCCATATTTCACACAGCTTGATTTTTCTATTTTAGTGCTGTTCTAATTTGCAACACTGTTAAATAAAAATTAGCATATTCACAGCAAAGACCAAAAGACTAAAATGAGACATGGACTCTCTCAGGCTGCATCACTATCTCAGCCTCCAATTGATGGTGGAGGACAGATTGACAGAGCCCTGGTTGCCTCTCCTCACTGTAAATAAAGTTGTGCTGTCTGAATGTTTGCACAGAGACTCACCGTCCTCTCGAGACCTCTGGATAAAAGCGTCGACTCCGCTCTCTCCATAGTTCCCTTCAGACGCGACTGTGGACACATAGTTCCACTGCATGGCTTTGACGATGTCCACCATAGCCTGGGCCTGGTAGGTGTCGGGGGGAACGACCCGTGAGAAGAAGTCATATCGGGTGTTATCGCTCAGCTCTGGGGCTGTTGAGGCGTAGCTGATCTGAGGGATCTGAAGGACACACAGACAGGAGAAATGATTCTTAGTGTCAATTTTCTGTACAAAAAAAGTCTTATTTTTTTACATAATAGAAAAACAATAGTAGTATTTTATTGTCGTATTGTAATGTAGATTAAAACCATTCTAAATGTTCTGCAGGAAAGCTCAAATTTTCTTCTATTTTTGTCTTTGTTTAGTATTATTAGTTGTTAGTTTTAGTTTCAATTTTGACAACGCTGTCCACCTCGCCCCTGTGTCTGTGTACACTGGTGTATGAATGTGTGTGTTAATGGGTGAGTGGTTCCTTGATGTACAGCTCATTTATTACCTAGAATGTGGAAAAGCACGATATAAAATTTGACCATTTGACCATTCTACTACTGCATTACTTTTAAAAAAATGGAAGTCTGGAAGTCCTGGCTTAGACTGTTGCCCCTGTAACCTGGCCCTGGATAAGTGGAAGAAGACGGGGATGGATGAATGCAGATTTACAGTTTAACAGTTTTCACTTTTACAGAATACATTCCTATGACTTGCTATTGTAACACCTACACTTAACTCAAACCGAGTGATTTGTTTTGTTCTTGTTTACTCCTGTCGTTGGCTCCTAAGCTTCTTGTGTTTTTAGTAGGATTTCATTGCAGTATGAGGCTAACTTTTTCTAGATTTTGCTCCATCCATGTTTCATTTCATATTTTGCTGCTATTTCTGTGAAACCCATAGATTGTATAAAGAAGTGGACTAAGTGAGTGTGACGTCACCCACAGTGTTCAGCTCCAGCCAAATGAAGCTTATCGAGGTTAGTGGTTATTGGGGTGAAATGTGCCTGTTATTACTGTTTATATCTTAATTCACGCACAAAATCGCAACATAAAAGCACAAGGTTCATGTAGAGCGGGTTAATACGAACATTTTAAGACCAAAATGACGAGTCTGACAGCTGCAGTTATGAAAAGAGAAGCAACAGTTTTTCAATAGAAAGTGAACTGTTGCAGCCGGAAGCGCGCCCCTGCTCACTTCCTAATTTGGAACTCAACAGCTAGCAGGTTAGCTATGTCCATTTATATACATATCTGTGGTTAAACTTCAGTTCTCATTGAAGTCAGTCATTGCATTTTTAAGACTTAACAATGCAGATTCTGAAGTGTTACTTTATCCCGTTTTGGTGCGTATAAAAGAAGATATGACACATAACATCTGCTAGGAATCTCCAGGCAGCTCCTTAGTGGCTGCTCAAGCTCTGCAGAAGGCACATTGTTTCTTTAAATAGTCCTAGTGATGGCAGGCTAAGCTCCAATACTTCTTCAAAGTATGTACTACGGCAGAACAGCAACTCTAATCTGCTACATTCACACTTCACATCTCCAGCATAATGCCAGATTTATGTGTGCCTAAAAAACATATAAGAACACAGAGCGCCGGAAGAGCTGGTAATTCCCTGTTGTGTGTCAGAATGAACCACTTTATTGGATCATGCAAAAGGAATGAAACCTATAAATTATGTCCTGCGCTGTTCCTGAACAATTTTAACGAGAAGATTAAAGCAGATTGTTCTTTCTAAATTGGTTGTTTTCCAATTTTGCAATGTGATATTCCCTCTCTCTTTCGCTCTGATGAAGGCAGGAGCCAGTATTCCCATATCCCATATCCTTTATTTAAAGAAGAAAAAAAAACACACCCAAAAACACCTATAAATATTGCATCATCTAGAGCCTTATCCAGGGAAAGAAAAAAAAAAGTAACGTACAAATATCTTGAGAAATACGTAGGTTTCCACTACTTGTTTTTGGAAATCTTTCGTCTTTCCACAATCCACGTGGCTTTAACTGACTTTGTTCTCTGTCGTCATACACTCCGATTCATAAGCTCAAAGTTGCACTATAATCTCGACTTTTGCTCACTTCTGTTATTTCGGATTTATTGCTTTAAGTGGCACTTTGTTCTTTTTTTTTGTGTTGCGCTGACCCATTTCGCTGTCAAAGCTGTGTTCAGATTCCTTGTAAGGAGCATATTCAAAGGTTTAACATGAAAAACAGTAGTAAGAATTGAGCACAGAACACACCCCTTTGCCGAGATATTTGTGTTAAAAACATCAAATAATCTGCTAAAAATGTCATTATTATGTCGTTCACAAGCTGAAGCCACGTTTGACAGTGTATTCAGTGTGAAATTACATAAAAAGCATCATTCTTCCTCTTTAAAATCCAATGTAGATGATAAAAACTCTGTAATGATGAAACATTGCATCACTGAATACCATGGAAAAGGTACATAAAAAGTGTGCATTGGTTTGAAGGTACGTTTAATGCTGATGCAGATCGTTCTCTTCTTTTCACACAGCTCTGGTCTTTGATGTGGTCAGGAGGCCTCACGGTGAACCTGCTGCTGTCATTGCTTCCTCTGTCAGAGCACAGCTGCTCAGCCTGTACCTCTGACCAAGCGAGCCTTAAGACATCTGTACTATTTCTCTGATCATAACCCACCTACCAACTGAATTATATACATGATAATATAAATATGTATCATTTATGTTTATTTTAACAGGCTCTGTGAACAGCAGTATCTCAATGCTAACAATCGCTTTTATTACAATCAGAAAACATAAAATAAAATAAACCTATTAAAATTCATATCTTATTATTTTATACGTAGAATATCTCAGTTTGTGGTGTGCATGGCTCAAACTTGGCATCAGCATTAGCGTTGAGACACAAATATCCCTCTTTCTAAACTCAGAAGTATCCCCCCGTGAAGTTTATTTGTGTAGTTTTTAATATGTCGTCAGTGACATCCACCCACAGCTCCGTCACTGCCTCATCTTTAAATATTTATACGTTTTAGTGCGAATCGGCAAAAAACTCAAAGAGATCAAATTGGACAGGTAGCGGCGCTAACAATGTGGTTGCCGGGTGATTTTGCGCACACAGTCAATTGATTGTTTTGAGACTCTAGAAGAAATAATTGAGAATTGGTGCATCGAGACTGGAGCCTAACCTGGTACGCCATATGGACTAAAACAGGATCAAACCAAGTACATTCAGATATAACAGGGCTCAACTAGGACCAAAGTAATTGAATGTCACATATCAACAGCTTAGTACATTGTCTAGGCTCCATCTTTATTAGAAATGTTATTTTTAATCATGTTTTTTTTCCTATAATTGTTACATATTTAAAGTCACTGACAAAGCCCCTTAAACATGACCCTTATTTTACCCTTAACCGTTCTATAGAAGCTGCCTGCGCTATCATCTGGAATTGTTAGTAGATTCGCTCTTTGCAGTGGCTAGTAACCCATTCAGTCTGAGTGATTTTGATTTCACCTCTTCAAACTTGCACACAGAAAAAAAAAAAAAAAAAAAAAAAACTGTGCACAATCTCATTTTTTTTTTTTTTTTTTTTTTTTTTACATCGGCTCTTAACAAAACAGGAGCCAGTAGCTTGAACAGAAATCTAAAGCATGAGCTGAAAATACATATGTAAATACAGAAAAAGGCTTTGTTTCATCAACCATAACTTTTCAGACTTCACTTAAAAGTTATTGTTTGGCACTGCATCAAATTCACCAATCAACCAAAGCTTGTTAACATCCCTCCTAACAAAGCAGTGAGGCGTTTAGTGTGTGAAGTCAGGGGCTGTGTGCCTGTGTCGGCCGTCTGGACAGAGGGCTGTCACACTAATGCTGTTGTCTCCTCGCTGCACTCTCTCCTCTTGGGCGTCTTGTTTTGAGCCTTGTGTGAAGTACATTAAGTGTACGAGCTGTGAAAGACGTCAAACTGGAAGAATAGGTTTTGGTCTTTGGCCTTGACAGGACTGAACTATTCTCATCTGATTTAGGAGGTGGCAGGTGCACATGAGAACCTCTTACTCTCTTTATGCCATCTCACTTTTTTATCTGCAATTTATTGTGCATTAAGACTGTAAATTTCCATTGTGAGATCTTACTGATCTTACTATATACTAAGATCAGAACATATTGGGCTTTTTCTGCTCCGCCCACTTTTGTTGTGAAAATCCTTTTAAACTGCACTTTCTTTGTGGTGACTCTTCCAGTTAAGCGGGATTGCCATTCATTTCAACTGAGAATTCCAATATAAAGTAGCTTGGTGTGGGTAAAATTTCAATATTCATGTGCACGAACAAGCCAACACTGCACCAATTCTCTGGGAGGCTTAAAAATGACTTTGTAGTCCATGTAGAACTGATTTACTGTCAAGATCTGCAGCTCTATACTAAATAATACAAGCCAAATGATAATGACGGCGCCCACGGCAACTTCCGAAATAAGGTGAATAGCCCAATTGTAAATAGCATCTTAATTGGCTGCATTTTAATCATAATTGCAGACAAATTTAAATTTTAATCCAATCTGAATGCGGCCTATGCATTACACAACTTTCTTCTCTTACTTTGCCTCTTTTCTTGGAAGCAGCAGACATGCGACTTCACACTGCATTGACGTCACAAGGTGGAGACTTGGAGGTGGAGAAGAAGTGTTGTTCAAAGGTGTTTGGGACGTGTTAATAGAATCTTGTTTTACTTTAATTAATGTTTTGTACTGTGCTACAGCTTTTTTAACACATGCACATAACAGTCAACGTTTCTGGGTGCTAGATTTGCTTATTGTATTTGTTAATTTTGTGTCATGAAATGTTGAATTGGGAGGGTGAAAGTAGTCTGTCACAACACGTTTTCTCTTTTGTGACATGATTCCACCAGCTCGTTCCTGAAGTGGCCTTTTAAAAGCAGATAAGATATCATCAAAAATACCCACTGACACTATGCAAAGCTGCACCTGTCTGTCCGGCTCTTATCACAGATTACACAGCGGCTCATAAGAATGCTGGATATTATACAAGGAGGAACACTGCAAAGCTGCACATCAGCATGTTCTCGCCACTATGGGAACTTTAGTGTGTGATTGTAATAGCCTTTCCACTTAGCAATCAGAGAGTTAGATCTTGAAAACTTATTTACTGCTAAATATTACATCAAGAACATATGAGCCAAGCAGACACTTGAAGCTATATTTAGAGCCTGTATAACTTTTGCAAGTGAGAGCAATGATCAATGTCCTGACTGTAACTTTGCCTTTTGGGGAGACCTGCTTGTCTCCATGGACACAGGAGGCAGACCCTCCACCAGAAAAGTTACACTGTGCACCAGCCATAATAAGTAGACACCATAGACTGTCTATACAAATGTACATAGCTAACCTCCTAGCCGCTGCGTTCCAAACACTCCACTGACTCCAGTTTGCTTTCTATTGAAAAAGTGTCACCACTCTAACTGTAACTGCTGCTGTCGGGCTCGTCATTTTGGTCTTAAAATGATCTACATGATTCTGTGTTGTTATTTTGCTACTGTGTCCATAAATCAAGATATGAACATTATTAACAGACAAATCAGGTGTCTTCTTTCCCCAAGGTTGCTTCCTCTAGTGTTAGCAACAGGTTTGATTGACAGCACTACTAAGCGACTGCTCCCTGCTAAACCAGGGGTGTAGGCAGGAAGGGGCGTTACCATCAAAAGCCTCGCCCTGGATTGGCTCGTTGGTTGCTATGAGACTTGCAGTTTGAATTCCATAGAGCTCGGCTCCAAAGTTGCTCCTATAGCTTCTTTGAGCTTCATTTGGCAGGAGCCGGAGGCTGTGGATTACGTCACACTCCCTTGGTCCCTTCTTTATACAGTCTATGGTAGATAAACACTTTACTTCTGGACTCATACTTTCTGTAAATATACAATAGAATGCCAAAAGTTGTTTTCTAAGTTTGAAAAAAGGAAGATTATCAGCATTCTAACTAGTTTTGCTGTTTCCATCCTTTGTGCTTGTGGATGACGCTTAAACCTCCATATCTGCCTGCACTGTGGGTGCTGCTGCTACTGAACCAACCCGTGTTGTATTTTTCACCTGAGGGATTTCACTGCTGTAACAATCACACAGTTTCAGCATTCTGTCAAAAACCGGGACAGCCAGAGCTTATCATGTTTGCGTTGGCCAGACTTCCCACTCTCTGGACTCGGGCGATATATAGTCCAGAACAGTGCTTTAACCCTAATAGAACATAGTCACTCCATAGCATTGGATCAGAAAATTTAATTTCCCAGCTAAGGCCTTCATCTCATCGGCCTCCGGAGAATCAAAACCAAGTGAGAGCGTGGAAAACTTGAAAAACTGATGTGCTATAAAAGTGAATGTGCTCTGTGAAAGCCAGAGAGAGATATCTCCACGGCGTTGGATGTATGTGAACTGCAGCTGAATTCTTGATGACTTGCTAAGGCCGCCTCCGGATTTAAGGCTGAAGCTCTTGTGGGGTTATTTAAACGCTCCTATAGGGAGGCACCGTTTTAGTCATTCTCTGTGTACTTCCCATCTGCGCAGGATGAGCCTCTGTGCTTTGCCGGCTCTTTGTGGACTTGAACATTGGCTTTCTGCAGCTCTATAGAAATGTGTTGCCCCATCACCCGCTCTACCTACTTTATCACTAATGGGCTTTGGAAAATATGTTTAATTGCTGTGATGTGAGTCTCAAGCAGATTTCTGATGCAGATTTAATGTTCAAATCACTTGCCTTAAATAACGGCGCTTTTTTAAAAATTGAATGAGCTCATTTGGTTCACCCTCTATGTAGGAGTAATGACGCTCATTAGGACTGTACAGAAATATTATACACTGGCTCTGTTTGCATGGATCAGAATTCAAACGTGTTAGTCACAGTCTGGAAGTGTTTCAGTAAATACTTCCTGCAGTCTAAGGGTCATGTTTTTATTCTTTTGATACAGAAAATGTTTTTTTATAATACTTTTCTCATGTTTAAAATAAAGAAATAATAACAGTCAAATAATGGCACAGTACTTTCAATAGCTCCATAGTTCTGTTTTGTTAGCATCATTATACAGTATATTACAGTGACTTTAAGTGAAATTTGTCATTGGGCCAACTTCAGCTGATTGTACTGGTGCCTGACTTAATATAAACTTTGAACAGGTCCAACTCCTGCTGCTTTTTATCATGACTTTTACTCAATTTATTGAAACGACCCTCGTCACCATCATTCAGTGGCACAGTGGCAAAAATGAAACCATTTGTGAGGAAAGTTACATTTTGATTTACTTTTAATCAGTCAGAGCTCTTTATAAAAATGTTTGATTAAATAGTACTTCTTGATATCTGATTATGTATTATAATGATCTGATATTTTGTGTTTAGTTCAGAGTTGACTCCTTTTGTTGTTCTTGTATATGTTTATGTGTTGTTAATGTGACTGCTTTTGTATATCACACTTGGTTGCTATGGCGACACGTTGACGTGCAGGTTTTATTCTTCAGATACTGGTCTGTGTTGGAGACTGGCTCTTGCGAGATGAGACTGCTGTTGAATCGCTCTTGTTGTTTGCTCGTGGGTTATGGCCTACAGTAGCCCTTGTTTTCAGAAAATAAACAACTAGAAGAAATTCGGTGTGTTTTCTTACAGCAGAATGCTTCGGTCAGGCAAGGCCAGTTTATTTGTATCGTGTAATTCGTGTAATTCAAAGTGCTTTACAGAAAAATAAATGCATTAAAATCATAATACATAAAATTAACATGAAATAAGATGAGTGCAGAATAAAAAAAATGTTAATAGCTAAACAGAACTGTTTTGAACCTGGATTTAAACATTGTCAAAGTCGAGGCCTGTCTCACATCTTCAGGAAGACTGTTCCAGGTTTTAGCTGCATAAAATTGAAACACTGATTCTCCATGTTTAGTCCTGACTCTGGGCACCAGCAGGAGGCCGGTCACTGAAGTCCTCAGAGCTGCTTTAAAGTCTATTCTCTGAGCCACAGGAGCCATCGCAGAGACATGAGCACAGGACACATGTGTGAAGTACTTCCTAGTTCTAGTCAGGACCCAAGCAACAGCATTCATGATGTACTGCAGCTGTCTTAAGGCTTGTTTGGAGAGGCCAGTGAGCAGGATGTTACAGTCTAACATACTGGAGACAAACACATGTTTTGACAGTATACCTTTGATGTTATTGATTTGATGTGGCTGTTAAAGTTCAGGTCTGAGTCCATTATTACCCCTAGATTTCTAGCCTGATTTGAAGGTTTTAGAGAGAGAGACTGGAGGTGCTGCTAACACTTTCTCTATGTTTCTGTGGGCCAAAGATGATGACTTCAGTCTTGTCTTGAGTTTAACTGGAGAAAGTTGTTTCGCATCCACACACTGACCTGTTGGATGCAGTGGCAGAGTGAATCCACTGGTCCATATTCACCTGCTGCAGTGAGACATAGATCTGAGTGTCATCTGTTGTGGTAGGACACATTATTGCTGAATATTAACTGGCCTAACAGCAGCATGTAGAGATTGAACAACAGGGGTCCCAGGATTGACCCCTGGGGCACCCCACAGGTCAGGGACATTTTATCTGAGACATAGTTTCCAAATTTCAACAAAGTATGCCCTGTCTCTCCTAGAAAGGACTTAAACCAGTTTAGTGCAGTACTAGAGGTAACCAGTCCTCTAGCCTCTGTAAGAGGATCCCATGATCCACAGTGTCAAAAGCAGCACTCAGATCTAACAGGATCAAGACTTGGATCAGTGTTCAGGTAGACGTGAGATGTATATAAAACATGCCATTGTGTTCCCAGTCTTGTAAATGACTGAAAGTTACAAATGTGTTTATCTGTTCAAATCTAATAGTTAGTCCTATTAATAAAATGATTGTTCAGATCCCAGTACAAACTATATTCCTCATTCTTAACATAGTCACTATTTAATTAAGATGCTGAGTATAATGCTTGACACTTTCCAAGTGGGAGGCTGCAGTGGTGCAGACTCATATACGGTTTGTGCACGGCCATACGTTAAACCATACTCACACTGCCATGCTGATTGATCAGGCCATTGTGTACCACAGCACTTTATGGGCTAGTTATATTTTTAGCTACTCAACAGTTTCAGGTTCTTATCATTAAGACACCATTCTTCTGGCATCTATAGGGGCATCTGTTTCAACAATGTGCCCAACACTAACTGCTGAACCAATCTGCTGAGTTATAATGGACGTCAGGATCTTTGCAGCCTTTGTTGCAGTGATCAATATGTTGCCATAGGTAACAATGGAAGCTCTAGTAACGTCTGGCTCAAAGATGAAACTTTCCTCTTGCTTCCAACATGCAGCGCAACATATACTTCAATTTTCTAAAAGGTAATCTGTCTATTTGATCCAATCATTCAAGTCTTCAAGTTAAAATGTATTAGTTATCCTTATCTTAAGAAACAAAGATTGTGCTTAAAACATATCTGTTACCTTGAGAGTAGTTAATCCTGCACAATAACCTGATTCTGTTGATACACACGTCACATGAAATTATCCCATTAATACACACATGTCCATTGGTTAAAGGTAACTCCCCCATTGCACCCATGCTTATGAAAAATATATTGTATTACATTTATTTTGGTAGTTATTGTGTCAGGTACCAAAAAAGTGTCATAAGCCTTTTCTTCTCTGGTAAGATCCATGTTCCCAAATTTTGCTAAATGTTTGACAGTCCTTGTACTTTATCAGAGTGTCAGAGGGGTAGCTCTCCAAGGTTTTTACTTTTTGATCAAAACCGGTTGTTGATAGATAGAGGAGACAGTAAAGCTCCAGACACGTGATAAAAAACATTACTGTTAACAAACACGCTTAAGAGTTTTCAGTCAATGAACAAAAGAAGACATAAAGAGATGTTACAGTACACGGGCATTGCGCCTAGAGACAAGGTTCATTGACTAGACTTTGTTTGTCTGGGAACCTGGGACAAAATACTACTAAAAACAAATATTGGCCACAAAAATCCTAAAAATAAAAAACATCAGGGGTACATTTGTCCTGTAGAAAATGACTTAGATCAGATGTACTAATTTAAAGCATTAATTTGAAAAAACCTTATTTGTGTGGCAGATTTAACTGTATGCTATGAATACCCACTAAAAATAAGGTGTTACATCTCCACCAGTCTGTGCCTGTCGCCTCAGCGCTTGGCACCAGAGCTGTTGTGATACACTAGTGTGACAGTCCTGTTTACAGCACCAGAGTAATGACAGATGTTCTCTGTGCCGTCTATGTTAAATAAATGTCTTCTTCATCCTTGACTTTGACGAATCACCTGTCAGCTGCAGCTCTGTCACTTTCATGCCTCATACAATGTGCTTTCGACAAAAACAATGAGGTGTTAGACCATTACTGCGGTGCCATATCATTCATGTTATGGTCCCTGTGTTCATAGTCTGTTTAACAACACTGATCACCTCTGTAATTCATTCAATTTTATTTTATTTTTTTTTTTAAGTAGCACAATCAAAATGAAGTACGTACATGGTATTTTGAAAAGAGACACATGCAAATTCAACTTTTAACAGCTTTTTTTTTGCTGTGTTATATATTCCCTCATTATTAGCTTAGAATTTTGATTGATTCATGCATATTTCATCTCACAGTGTTCTGCAGTGTGTGCTCAGAATAGCTGTTCTACTACACCACATTCCTGCCCTGATTTAATAACATTTGATTCTTGTAAGTGCTAACAATTTGCCTGTCAATTTGCCTGTCAAATCCAAAATGAGATCTCTCTGTATTTTCAGATTGAGATCAGTCTGGTCCCCATGCCCTCCGCGTCTCAAACCCAGTCAAACGTGATCATGCAGTGAGATTTGTTTTTTTCAGTGACACCAAGGAGCTCATTGGTCACCTATGATTTACAAATAAAATAAAATTTATCTCACTTCAAATTAACAGAGTTTAACACATCGCCCATTGATTCTTTAGAAATATACAATGTTTTTCAGCCCGCTATGATATATATATATATATATATATATATATATATATATATATATATATATATATATATATATATATATATATATATATATATATATATATATATATATATATATATATATATATATATATATATATATATATATATATAAAACAATGCATATCTCGTATTGGCTCATCCACCTGTTAATCACAGCCATTTGAAAACTTATAGAATCTTAATAAAGTTTTGAAGAAGTGTGTATTCTGAATACCTGGCAAGCGAACAATTGTATCCCAAACTGAAATTAAACTACTCTTCAGATAGATCACTTTTATGTTCTATACAAATCTGTAGTATTTACATTTGAACTATACAATATGCAAATAAGATCATTCTTAATGTATTCATATTAACAACTGCTTAAGTCTTGCTTTACCCCACACTCAACTAAGCCATTTTGCATATTTTGTAATATTAACACCCTTATGTTTTTCCCCATGGGGCAGTGCACATGTTCACTTTACCCACAGCCCCCCTCTCTCCTTCCACCCCTCATGGAGTTTCACTGACTGGCTTACATGAGGAGCAAACAGCCCCGGGACCCTCTCTCTGAGCTTGTCGCACTGGCTGATTGCAAGTGGTGCAGCTGCAGAGTCCCTGGTTGGGTTTGTGATATGATGAAGTATGAACCGATGTATAACGCCATCTTCATTTAATTGTACATTCACAAAACCCTTAGACACGCACCCATGTCACCATAAGCCATCTCTGAATTGTTACAGTTTGCATAAATCTTTGTATCTGCAGACATGCGATCCGGATAACAATTTATTTCCAGTTGTTATCATAGTGGGGCTGTTGTATTTCATTTTTAACCTTTTATCGCATCGAGGTGACTCATTTTTCATACTTTATGCTAGTCAAAACATTTTTATTTTTTTTCCTATAGCTTGCATTGTTCTCTTCTATTGCAAAACCCAGTCCATGCTGTTCTTTTTTCCATTCTCAAAAGTGGCAATCATTAATTTGTCCACTGGCCAACTGTGATTAATTGTCTCATTACAAATTGAATTATTACTTACGTTAAACATGCAAATGATCCCGACTAAAGGTTGCGAATGTAGTTAGATATAAACTAAGTGGCATTCATGATTAATGAACGCCCGCAAAACCGAACAATGCAGTAGATTAGTGAGAGAAAAACAATACGCACTTTTCAATGGAATGCTTATGGCGGACTAAATTAGCCATGTGAAGTCAGCACTAAAATGATTTGAATGAAAAATCTGCGCAAACAAAATCCATTAGTAAATCGATCTGTGCAAAACTATGACAAAGTTCCTAAAATCCCCTCTCACTATTCTGACTTTAGCATAGATATGAGCCGATATTGGAATTTGGTTATACGCATTAACGATTATATCAAGATAATTATTAAAGTTGCTGACAGCTTTAAAATGCTATAAACAGGTTCCATATTTAAACAACTGCTTGTAAAGTATTGTATTTTGTCATCAATGAAAACAACAGTGATCTAGAAGAAAACATCATGGGGAAGTATCTTTTTTCTGTACATTCTGGTGATGCCGATTATCACGATAAATAAAACGTCGCACAAAGATTATTGTCTGCCCTTTTTATCACGAACAATATTACTGTTTATTCTCTCACCCCTATTTTAGAATGAATAATTCCTCCAAAATCTGAAAAATAATAAAACACATGAATATTTTTTCATTTAACAGGATGAATAGAGTTTTCTAATGGCCCTGTGTCCTCCAGTTACTGTCCCAGGGCGGCAGGAGTTTTCTACAGCAATGGTTCAACGAAAGAAATGGGATAAATTCTCAGACGTGCCAAGGGATATAAATGGATTTAATATTTGTGAGGAAAATTCAAAAAGAGGTATTGCTTGCTATGTCACATTCACACTTTATTGATCAAGCTCACTTAATCTGAAAAATGTCTTTAGAAACCATCTGTTTAGTGGCCCACAGAGTCAGGCGCTCAAACCATAAATCTGAAGACATTTTAGATGGAATTTTTAGCAGTGCATCACAACAAAGGGCTGTTGTGTTTGATTGACAATATATTCTTCTATTTTCTACTATTACGCCTATTTTATTGTTCACAATGCATGGTCTATACTGGGAGTACTGCAGTTCCTTCATTAAAATCATATCTTTCTGTAGCTGCTATGAAAACTATTAGCAGCCACAAACAGTTGTTGACAGACAGCAGCATTATCAGAGAAACTGTAGCTAACACAGTGAGCCGATATAGAGCTAATTAAAAATAATGAGCTGGCAATGAATCTATTTACCTGAGCCTATAGCTTTACCCACTACAATTATTATCTGTGCACACACACACTATACTGTGTACAGTATATAGTGCAAATAAGGAGCTAGCAGCATTTTAACATAGTGATGTTCCAATTTAGATTGTTTTATCAATACAAAAATGTTATAATTAAAATGAAGCTTGTTGCCATATGTTTCCTGCCAAGCATTGACCCCTTTTCACCAGAAGAAGAAAATGTGTTCACTTTTGGACTCACAGATTCACAGTGAAAACTCCATTTTAAAGCAACGTATCACAGTGATTGTGGCTAAACCTTCTTGTCAAAGCCTGATGTCGTCAGATCTCAGAAGCTAAGACAGGCCGGGCCTGGTTAGTGCTTGGATGGAGAACGCTGGGAAAATCGGGTGCCACAGTGGGGCGCCAGTGACAAAAACTAATGTTGTGTCCTCAGGCAAGACACTTCAACCACATTGCCTAGTATAAACATGGTGTAAGCGTGAGTGTTGGTCAGAGGGGTCGATGGTGCAGATCAGCAGCTGTACTTCCGTCAGTTTGTCCCAGGGCAGCTGTGGCTACAATAGCAGCTTGTGGAGTGAATGAATAATGCACCTAAACCGTAAAGCTGTTCTGCGCATCAGGAAAAGCTCTATATAAGACTAATGTATTATTATTATTATTATTTTTTTTTTATTATTATTATTATTATTATTATTATTATTATTAGTAGTAGTAGTAGTAGTAGTAGTAGTAGTAGTAGTAGTAGTAGTAGTAGTAGTAGTAGTAGTAGTAGTAGTAGTATTTTTATTATTATTATTAAAATAACTAAAATATGTTGAATTTATTGAGCCCATGTAACTATTGGCAAAATGAATCCTGAGAGAAATATCTCTGATGATCAATAGAAAAAATCAAAAACAGCCAAATTCACTCACAGGAACTCTTCTTGGAGCTCTGAAGTAGTTATGAAGTACAATAAAATGCCATGCTCTTAATATCCTCTGTTTTTCTCTGCTCTTGTTTTGCAGTGTTTTGTACTGACTGAGTAAATTCCCTGTCCCTCAAGAGTAGAGCACCTTGAACGACCTGCACAACCCAGTAGAAGCCCAAGTAAACATCCCCGTCCACTGACATTGTCTGATATATCTGCTTTATATGACAGCCTTATTACTCTTTCCTAACAGACTGTGGAAGCACTCTCATAGTGGCACTATACTCTCCACTACTTTTAAAGTTTGGTGGTTAGATTGCCAACATAATTACTATCTGTCCAGCTTTTGTAAGAGTCAAACTCTACTGTTGTCATTGTGCCATCTGATTATTTAAGATAAATGATAAAATCATATTTGAGTCATTTTTAGAGCCTTTACAGTGTTTTGTATATTAAAAAACAGTTATAAGATTTTTTAAGATTCACCATTAAGAGAATATACAGTATATTCAACATACTTATGACCAACTTTGGAAAGCTTGTTAAATTTCAGACTATTTTTATGCATTGGACTATTGGATATCTAATACTTTTTTTCTTTTTTTTCCATATGACACCATGATTTAAATGCTTCTATGATCCTTAGCTGTGGTGAGGCTCCCAATAGTGTACTCCTCTCTTACTAACTAGGCTAACGTATGAAATATGCCACTGAGCCATGTCCTGGGAGACTAGAGGAGATCTAAATAGAAAGGAAAGGCACAAGCATTAGAGAATCTAGCCATAAGAGCCTGAAAGTGCACTGGACACTTTTGCTTATAACACCTAAATAATTCAGTGTTCACAGGAGTAAATATATTGACAGTTTCGATAATGCCTTAAGCAGAGCTATCAAATATTATCATTAAGCACAGCCCCAGTTCACAATAAATACACAGACAGTGTAAGAAAAAAAATGCTTTTTAGTCATCAGGTCAGTGAAGCCAAGTTAAAACAACTTGATCAGCAGGGAAATGGAAATCCCAACACAAAGCTTAAAAAAGCAGAAGCACTCAATCTTAGTTTAATTATTTGAACTTATTATCAGAGGACAAACTAGGTCAGCCCACTTGGTCATTTCCTGCCAAAGACTCCGAGTGAAATCCATTAGCAACAACACCTTAAGAGACACCGGCAGCTTGGGCCTGGCTGAGCGGACTTGGTAAGGCATTATAAATGTTTAATGTCTTTGCCATGCCTTATGCTGCAAGTTTTAAACGTGCACAGGAACAAAGAGTGTTTTTTAAAATCTAATTTAGTTCCATAAAAGGAGAAACACTTAACCTGAGGCGACTTCCTGCCTGCTCCCCTAAGCATTACATTAATTGTGTTTGTTTTGCTGTGCACTAGTCTTAAACCACACGCAGTTTTGGTTATTTGAAATTAGATAATGGTTTTAGCTAGTAAGCTGTTTCCATGTTTTGGATGCAAAAGTTAATTGGTCTATTGGGCAAAATTGTTTTCTATTCACTGCAATTGCACACTGATCAACGGCATTTAAATTTTTTTTTTTTTTTTTTTTTGTGACTTACAGCTGAGGTCTGTGGGAGCTCGATTCCCGATGGTTACCTCAATCTTCAGAATGATGACCATACCACCAGGCCCTAGCTCTTAGTATTATATATTTATGATGTTATTGCACATTTTCCACTTCTGCATGTAAGAGCTCTGAACCCACAAGATATGCCACTAGAGGCTTTCAAAAATTCCCAAAAAGTTAAACAAACACTGAGGACATCCGAGGACACAAAGTTGAAGTCACCAAAAAGTGTGTGTATGTTTTAGACCATAGTAGCCTTTTTAGAATCCTATGCTCAACCATTCGCCAACGTTAAGTGTTTGCTATTGTATAATTGATGTAGTTGTAGAAGGACGTCCTGAGGAATACCTCTTTCAAGGTATTTCCAGTCATAAAGACAAGATCCTCTAATATGGACTTCAATTTTCCAGTTTAAGGGAATAACATCTGATCTCTATTTAAAACACAGGGTCCAGTGATGATCCACAACAACCAACATAAACACATAATAATGAGTCTCTACTAACTCTAACTAAATCGCTTTATTGCAATTTTAACCTTCACTGCTAATACTGTGGTGCATTACTGAACTTGAAAAATGAAGTAAGTAATTATCCAAAATAGACTTTTTACTATTATAACCATGTTACAGTTGTTTCCCCTCACCGTTTACTCACCCCAAGTTGTATTTGAAGTGATTCATTCACATTTGAGCAATCCAGATGCCATTGTCAATCAACCCCCATTTTCACCATCACTGACATATACTCACTGCTCTCTACTACTGCAATCTCCAGTATGATTTTCTTAATCAGTGATATGCATAGAATTCAGCAGCACTACGTAGTCATTTTGGTACATATGAAAAAAATCCACTGCTCACTATTGTGATCTACAGCTATCCATCGGTAGAGCCGACTCTTTGCTGCGATGACATTTAAGTTGACGTCTACTCCCACTAGACCTACTATAGACCATACATGCAGAGCAAAACTACAGCCGCTTCAACATCATGCTCTCCTCTCACTGATTCCATTCATTTTATAGGATTAAGCTGGCTAATGCGACACATTTCTATAGTGCCTATTTCCTGAAAGAGTCTGTCTGCTAACTAATTACTGGAAAAGTAGTCAAGATTAAAAGTCAACTGAGACATTTTCCTTGCCTTCTGTAACTACTTTTATGGTGTCTTAGCTAAGTAATGAACTTATTTTCCCCAGTGGAAATACAAATGAAATCCCACAAGTCAGAGACTACTGTACCCCCCCCCCCCCCCCCCCCATATATATATATATATATATATATATATATATATATATATATATATACACTAGTCTCTACAGGACACTAACACTAATGATTTACTGAGGGAAAAAGAGCCAGGAAGTAGAAATATGCAATCATTCGTCTGTGCATGGTAGATAAATAGCCTTTGATTTCCTCCATTTGAGGACTCCCAGTCATGCAGAAACTGATCAATGTGAAATAAATCAACAATGAGTGTGATTTAACTGGCCCTGTGCTGGGTAACTGGCAGACAAAGGGAAATTGACATCAGCAAACTGTTTAATGCTGGGGTAACTAACTTTTTTCCTGCAGAAGAGTATATTTTATTATCCTCCCATCGATTAAAGATGTGCCAGGGGCTTGTGAGGGTCAGGAATAAGTTAGTCACAGATAACAGTTTACACTTCCTTCTTTCATAGTTTGAAAACCAGGTATAGCAGCTTTAGATTATTGTAACTTCAAAATAAAGAATCAAATGATATCTTCACTTAAAGGGCCCATATTACACAATTTAATGTTATAATGTTTCCTCATCACAAACAGACCTGGAGTTGTGTTTTGCTTCATTCACACATGTTTAACACACAAACCCTGCATATTTAGGCTGAGTTCTTCTCTCAAACTGAAAACATTCCACCTTGTGATGTCATGTAGTAATACAGGAAGTGCTCCACTGTGTTTTTAAACTCCATACATCTTCAACAGATTCATTCAGATGATTTCTGCCCAATAATTGCCAATCTCTACAGAACAAAAGATAAAAGGAGCTGTTCAGATGAAAAGTACAGCTTCATGACATCACAAGGTGGAACAGAGCATTTTGAGTTTTGGAGATGTAAACAGACTAACAATAAACATGTGTGAATGAAACAAAACGCAACTCCAAGTCTGTTTTTGAGGAGGTAACAACATTATAACATGGCTTAAGGCTCACAAGAGTCAATTTTGTGTAATATAGGACCTTTAATCTACAGGTAACAGTGGCTCCGTTGGTAGAGCTGGCCCATATACACCGGTGTAAGTGTGTGTGAACAGGTGACTGGTTCCTTGATGTGAAACACTTTGAAGGTGGAAAAGCACTGTATAAAAAATGTGTCCATTGAATCATTGACCACAAAATAAAAAGCTTTCACGTTGTGCCTTCTTGTTCCTTAAGACATTTTAGTTAAAAATGTAAAAAAAAAACATGGTGTAACAAAGTTACTTTTTAACTGATCTAAAAAGCCACTCCCACTTCTATATATTGAGTAATAGAAGTACAGTATAAGGAGGTATGAAACACCTCTTGTGAAGCTGAGGATTTTGTCTAACATGCAGATCCCCAGAAACGATGTAGCAGATTTTGCACACCTCTATGGGGCTTTCCAATTTGGCCCAAACGTCCTAGGTCAGCATAAAAGCAGCTGAGGTATAGCTGTAAATAAAAAAGTAATGCAGAAACATGCACTGGAGAAGTTGAGCGCTGATAGCCAAGCTTCTCCTTACAAGACAGTTCATTAAACAGCTCTCGGAGGCGGCGGGGCACAAAGCCTGAAGGATGATATAGGTTTACTCAGGTCAGGGGGTCGAGCCACTGTAGAGGCTCGCTGATAATGCTGAGACAGGGAGTCACACACACTACCACCCTGGGTTATCAGGGTGCACCCGGCGTCACATCCATCCACACACAGCTTATCTTTGCTGGGGAACATCTGCCGCGTTTAAAGCGAGCGGGAAAAGAAAGATAGGCTTTGTTGACCGTTTTAAATTTAAACAGCAGACAGCGGGGGATGCACACAACGGGAGGCAAGTAAACTAAACGATGATTAATTTGCTATATTTAGGAATCATGTTCTAGTTTAGTGCACCAGTATCAAGACAGTCAGTTACTTAGACAAGACAAGGCAAGTTTATTTGTAGCAAAATTGGTACACAAAGTAATTCAAAGTGGTTTAAAGAATAAGAACAACATTAAAATCACAAAAATCAACACTTATGCACAACACTCTTTAATATTTGTGAGAGTTTGAGTAACTACAAAAGAGGAAACTTGCTTATTTTATGTGAATTTTGCAACTACAATGTTTTTAGCAGCAATAAAACACAATAATTCACCAACAATATTCACAAAAAAGTGGTGTGTTTTTATATTGATTCTTGGCTCAACCTTGTTTCAACTTTGATGCTTTTTGTTCAACCTGAACTGACCAGGCTAATCCTTTGTATAGAACAAGAAATACGAATAATATTGACTGATCTTGCTACCAATCCATGCCAAAACAAAACCTCGGAGGTCAGATGAGAAACAGAAGAAGGACATCTGGGAGCAAAGAGAACGCTATTTTTCAACGAGGACACATTTCAAACGTACCATCACCCGTCGCTAATGATCAAATTAATTTTTCCACACAATTGAAGAAGTAAAAATATAAGGATCATCCGTCTTCACAACATCTTCACCCATTTGTTCTGAATAGTTAATTAAACAAGAAATTCTCCAATAAGAATTCAGCAGGTCATGATTTCCAGTGCAGCCCTCTCCAGATAAGCAGCCGGTAAGTTTTGATGGAGTTTTTGTGGGGCACATCACTGACAGAAAGCCAAATTAATGACTCCCCTGGAGAGTAGCACTGGTGCATGGGGAGGCTTAAAAATAGAGCAGTGTATGATGGAAAGTCTGTGATATTCGGGTGACTCCCACTGATTCGAGACAAACTACCGAGGCTAAAAACACACTTTTGAGTAAGAACAGGTGTAGTCGGTTTGGTTTGTAATGCCGTGATGAGTCAGTCTGTTTTATAAGAACTCTATTGTAAAATGTAGTGATAAGAAGGGCTATTTGCAGCACCCTTTAGAAGGTGGTGAAAAATGTTATGGGCAGTTCAGGAGAATGATCTTTAAAATGTGCCATTAATCTGCAGATAATACAAGTTGGGTTACGTTAGACAACAGAAGAGTGCAAGCTATTTCTCAGCTCTCCAGTCAAATGAAGCTTGTTGAGGCTAGAGAAGTTATAGGGACGAATTTGGAGCCGTGTTCCATATTTGGACATCCGACCTTGAGTATCATAGCAACCAAAGAGCCAATCTGGAGCGAGGCTGTTGACGGTAACACCCCTTGCCTCTTTTCTCTGTTATTAATGCCCATATCTTGATATACAGACACAATAGCGAAATAAAAATACAAGGATCATGCAAAACGGGTTAATACGAAGAGTTTATGACCAAAGTACAAAGCGAATTGGAGTTGATGGAGCAGTAAGCACGTGCATGCTCACTTCCTATGTCCATTTATATGTGCAATCTATGGTCCCATCGCCAAACCCCAGATTTCACTACGATAAGATGTAGGTTTTTATCACATGACTGCATTATTTTATCTCACAATAATCCAGTCGCACAAATCTGTCGCTGTAGCATCTGTCAGTAACACGTTTCAATTGCACGGTTTAGCTCTTTTATAAGAATAATAATCAAAGATAACACTTATATATCGATTTTCATGCCACTCAAAGACGCTTCAAACAGTTCAAGACAGACTCAACGCAAATGAAAGAAGAACACATAAAAAGGAGATACGTTTTTTTGAACAGGTGAGTTTCCAGGTTTTTATTTTTGAAAATGGCGAGTGTGGATGAGTTTCTGATGTGTTTGGGCAAGGAGTTCCAGGAGGTGGGAGCAGCATCAGCAGCAGCAGCGGTGGAGAAGGCCCTGTCCCCCCAGGTCTTATGTTTAGTCCTGATGGGGTGAGACAGGAGGTTGGCATCAGCTGATCGGAGAGGTTTGCGGTGGTGTGTGGGGGCCAGGTTATGGAGGGACGTGCGCACAATGGTGGTGAGGAGCTTGACTTGGATGCGCAGGGGGGATGGGGAGCCAGCGGAAGACCTCTTGAGGACAGCGGTGATGTGTTTACGGGTGAGGAGGCGGGCAGCGGAGTTCTGCGTGTACCGGAGTCTTTTGAGGAGTTTGGAAGGTGAACCATAAAGCAGGAAATTGGAGTAGTCGAGGCGGGAGGTGACAAAAGCGTGGATGGGGGTTGAAGCAGACTGAGTTGGGCGGATGCGAGCGATGTTCCGGAGGTGATTTTTTTGTTGTTTCCTTTTTCCTGTAGTAAAACATCCAAGTCCAAGTCTTTATAGCGTACTCCTTGTCCTCTGTGTGATTGTCTTTGAGACGCTTTGGGTAAAAACGGAAATAGCAGCCTTAATCATCACCATTAAGCTTATATTACTGCCCTTTTTGAAATAAATTCCTTTCTTCCAGATGTGAGAGAGCTTCCTTCACCCATTGTGAGGTCGTTTTCCTGTGTCCAATCAATACTTTCGAGTGGAGACTGGAGACAAGGGGACTGCTGTTTAATAGAAAAGTGAGATGTGATTCTCCCCAAGTACTGCAATGGTCCGGTGTGCTCCACTCAGCACAAACCTTAAGAAGCAGCTGAAGAGAGCTGAAGGACTTGAGGCCGGATCACCAAAACTCATATCTCATCGTTTTTGCACGTACATTGCACTTCACATGAGACATAATAAGTTAAAATAGATTTTTCAAGTTACAGTGTTTGTTATGGTGTAGTGTTGTTTGGGCCACGCAGCTAGGGAAGTTTTTTCAATCACTGGTGAGTTATTTCTTGCAGAAAATAGACAAATTTTTTCTCTCAACTCTAAAATGAGTAATTGAAATATATTGAACATGCTTTGATTCTGCGTGCTTAGTCAGAATCTGTTTTATTGTCATTGTCAGTGAACAAAATTTACAAACTAGGAACAAACGGCAGCGGTATGGTGCAATGTAAAACAATGAAAAATTCAATAAAATACAACAATGAATAATGAAATAAAATAAAATGAAATGAAATGAAATAAAATAAAATAAAATAAAATAAAATGAAATAAATAAAACTAAAATAAAATAAAATAAGGGCATACATTAAAATAAGTTAAATAAAAAATAGACATGAATACAACACAAATACAAAACGTACAGTATGGGCAGAACAACAATCAGGTTAAAGGTACACTTTGAATGTTCCATATGGCATTGAAGTTCTCTATCTCCACACACTGAGGTTAAGTGCACGGCAAGAAAACCAGACAAGTGGCCTGATCCAATTAGAACAGATTTTTCAAAATGCATTAAAACTCGAAAACTACAATGAAGGTGTTGTTGATGTCTCAAAGATCCCACTCATACATCTCTCTTATTTTAGATCAGCAGCGATGACAAACTACAGCCTCTCCAGCTCTCAGCCACCAAGCACATGTTGTTTGGTTTTGGTCCGTTGACGCTGAAGTGAAAACTACCGGAACGTCACTGTGTTTATTTGTGCTGCGGAGAGTAAATAACCTGTGGGTAATACATTTCCTGGCATGTCTGAAAATCAAATGCCCATCATTAATAAGATGTCGCTTGTCTGCAAAAAGTGAGTTTATATTTACGATAGTTATTTTTATCAATAACAGTAGCTGCAAAGCTTTAGCCCGCTGTTCACATCTGTTTGGTTCTTTGACCTTATGTAGACTGGGACAAGAGTAGACTGGTTTTGAGCAAAGATGATGTCAATTTGGTTGTTTATTGCACTGCCAGTGATCCCCACCAGGCTAGCTTACAATTCTTTTTACTCTAAATATGGAATACTAATGCACAGGTGTATAAAAGTGTATAAAAACACAATATGTCGCTAGTAAAAGCGTTGACTTGTATTCTGCTATGGTGGTGGAGAAGCTTTGCAATTTGTGCTATACTGTGTCTGTTATCTCATTTTATCACTGTGGATGCAGAATTGTGTAGCCTCTATTCACAGAGTGGGAAGAATGATTTATTGCGACCTACATGCAGTTTTCTATTAAATCTCTGCTGGCCCTCTGTCCTTTCACAAACCTGAAAAAAAAGAAAAGAAAAAAAAAGCTACAAATAACTCAAAGGAACTATATTATGCTTTTATTTATTTTGGGAGTTGGTCACCTCTGGGGTGTCATTGCTCATTTTACAATCTTTGAAACATGTTATGACTAAACAGAAACATTTTCACTATGTTCACCACGTGTGCCATTAAGAGAGACAAGTCCAAGTCATGAGGGTGCTCCTCTGTTTTGCTTTTGACGAGAATCTGAGAAAAAATAAGTATCTCCCATAAACATTTTGCAGCCAAAAGAAGACATTTTACTACAAAATAAAAATTTATTGTTCAAATAATCTGTTGTAAAAGAGCTAAATTGGTTTTGGATTGATAACTCTCAGCAAACTGGATATGCATAAGTTGCTGTTTGGGCGAGGCTTCCTGGAGAGGATGTGATTTGTTAAAGGGCCCATATTACACTATTTATGTTTCCTCATCAAAAACATACCTGGAGTTTCATTCACACAGCCTAAATATGCACAAAACCTGCATATTTAGGCTATGTTCTTCTCTCAAACTGAAAAACACTCTGTCATTACAATATCATGTGGTAATACTGCATGTGCTCCACTGTGTTTCTAAACTCCTCACACCTTAACTAGAATCATTTGGATAATTTCAGCCCTGGAATTGCCAATCTTTACTGAAATAAAAGTAAAAGCAGCTGATAACTTGAAAACTACCTCTTCATCACAAGGTGGAACAGAGCATTTTGATGTTTGGAGATGTAGAAAGATGAATAATGCAACTCAAACATGTGTGAATGAAACAAAACACAACTCCAGGTCTGTTGTGACGAGATATTGTAAGCTTAAAGTTCACAAGAATCAATTTAGCGTAATATAGTACCTTTAAATAAGCTACAGATATGCGCATTCTTATGATTTTTTAAAAAAGTTCAGGAAAGCTGCTTTACAATGCAATTTTAGATAAGGAAAAGCTGCTCGTTCTACTCAACCCCATAT
Organism: Periophthalmus magnuspinnatus; assembly: GCF_009829125.3. Classification (NCBI taxonomy): domain Eukaryota; kingdom Metazoa; phylum Chordata; class Actinopteri; order Gobiiformes; family Gobiidae; genus Periophthalmus; species Periophthalmus magnuspinnatus. Next base: position 5,793,816 of record NC_047132.1, read on the forward strand.
TTAGTTGGATACACAAAACAGGTTAGAGAGTGTGAAGGATGTCATCGTCTTTTGTCACCATAGAGCTTGTTATTATAGATACCTTCACCTAGTGTAACATAAGCTGTGCTGACGCAGACACTCTGAAAAAGCAAATTTACCGGCTGTCTGCTATTCTCCAAAACACTGCATCTGATTTTTTGAAGCTTCGGCATTCTATCTCAAATCCTGCGTTCTGTGAAGGAATTATTGCTATATATTTGAACACATGCGTACATGAAAAGGGCTGTTCTAATTAAACCCTTGTTCTCACTGATTAAATGCTGTTCGGCTGGATATTTACACAGCTAACATTGGTATATATCAAAGCTGGCAAGCCATTAAACATGACCTTTTCCCCCAAACTAAAATCAATCCCTTCAAAGTCACAGGCCGGCGTTATCAATACTTGTCCGCTAAAAGGAGGGCTCATTTGAAAGCCATCTTTAACATACATGCTTAAGTAATAGCTTTCATACTGGGCGACAGTAGCTCAGTTGTCGGTCGAGCAATCAGACCCACTGATCCAGAGGTTGCACTAAGGGCAAATGTTTTGTAATCTTCGTTCAAGGTAATAATCGTATTGCATTTATAAAGAGGAACAATAATAGTACTATATTATACAGTTTAGCAAATATTTCTGCAAAATGGTGACCCTTTTGTGCACCACTGAATGTTTTCCACCTCTATTCAACAAAAGCAGGGCTCTTTTCGGTGAGTAAACATTATTCATCATGCAACTCAAAATTACAGTTTATATTGTTGCTTTGAAAACTGATTTACTTCTGGTCTTTGTTGACTCAAAATTTGTTTAGAAAATTCATGTGATTGACAGAACTATTTATTTGGTCCTTTTAACAGTGTTTCTATCAAATAAATACTACAGAGTTCTCCAAAAGGAAGTAGAAAGCCATTTAAAACACCCAAAGATACTAAAATTGCAAACCATTGTGTACATGTCTGCAAACTTCAATCATCTCAGCATTTTCATGAACACGTTTTTAAACTCTTCCAAAGAAATTTCTTCACTCTTGTCTTTTGTTATAGTAGTAGTGGCACATTTACTGACTTTTTGCCATTGTAGAGACAGTATCTTGTGAATGACAGTGGACTAAATCAATGCTGTCTCCTGGTCACCACATGTCGCTGAGCTGAGCTGTTCAGAACATGCCACATATTGACAGCACCTGTCTCAGCTCCAAACTGTGGACTGGTGTTAAGACCAATGTCTGGCTGGAAAAAGCAAGTTTTATGTCTTAAAAATTAGGAAATGTACAGGCTAAACCCTTGTTATAGTAGATTTAGCTGCACTGAAGTGATCCAAACTCCCTATTTTGCGTCTTTGCTTAAACAAATTTGATACCTGCAACGATGTTTATAGTTGTTATTCTTATTAAACATCAACCGGTATGTTTTTTTGTTTTCATACCATTTCTCATCCAGAGCAGCTGATGGACGATGAAGCTCTGCAGATATCTTTGGGCCGATATGTAGGGGCCAATTTTGATTATTTTCCTCAGATTCTGTCATTTAAATGTACTACAAAATCACCCACAGCCGTTTTTTACCATAAGCCTATAAGAGCAGTTGCAGTGCAGTTATCTCTTCGCACTAAAGTGTTCAAATAAAGATTTACGCGTGTACTTTAGGCTGCAGGGCGGCCAAAACAACAAATCTGCTGGTGCTGGAGATTAAAGGCCAATTGCTGTTACTCTAAAAAAATACCAGTCTATTATTATTATTATTATTATTATTATTATTATTATTATTATTATTATTATTATTATTATTATTATTATTATTATTATTATTATTATTATTATTATTATTATTATTATTATTATTATTATTATTATTAATTTATTTTATTTTTTATTATATATTTCTTTATTATTATTGGGGAGTTTTTCAGTTTTTTTGTTTGTTTTTTTTTTGCTCAATAAATAACCTGCAGGCATTTTATACTGTTGTTGAGTTCTTGGTCAAACCATGTCCACCTTGCCCATATGTGAATGTGTAAGCACGTGGTTGGTGAGGGGCTTTAGTAATAACATTAGTTGATACATTAGTGGAGGGGGGACTCTTTCTAGGTGGTATGTGAGCTCATAAAGGAGTGAGGTAAGTATCAAACTGGAATACTATCATCCAGGAACAGCTATAAATTGTATATTTATTCCTTCAGTGACATCAATAGTTATGATAGAATGCCTTCGCCCTATATTATTATTATTGCAGTGCTGTTTTATTATCAGATTCCGCGTAGAGGCTTGCCTTACTACTGTCAGTCTCGTAGTAAGATAAAAGAGAATTTTTCAGCAGAAGCAAAGCAGCAGTTGTCTCGTGCTTATCAGCGTAACCCCAGCATAACCTTAAAAAGCACTCACGTTTATGGAGTAATGAAGAGCAGCAGAGAGGAAGAGGCTGTGAGTACTCGGAGCAACGTAGGGAACTCCCCACACAGCAACCAAGAGCGATGACATGTTTGATTACATTTATGTTTGATTGAGTTTAGTGCTCCCATATGCTAGCTTGGAGAAAATGAGATTTCCCCTCCCAAAATATTACCTTGCCTTTCTCTCCTCGACAATCCATCACACTCCTATACGGTTTACTACTTCGGCAATTTTGCAACCCCATCAGGGCCGACCGCCTCACGCCACGCTTTGCACCTGTCCAGCCAAAATAATACACCCCGTAATGAAATCACCCGAGCGCACCTCATATCGTCATAGTAACAGCTATTCTAGGACAACTGGAGCTGTTTAATTATTTACATCTTGACGTAAATTTGAGTCCTAACCAGACGCAGTGGGCTCCTACAGATCTGATGAATACTGCTGGTTTGCAGAAATACATCAGCGTGCAGAAGCAATGAGGCCCTGTGTGGGTATAGCACCATCTCTTTGCAAAATCGCACAAAGACCTCGTGTCACTCACTTTATGGTAATCCATCATCAGAATTGCCAAACAAATATAAAACACTGTGATCCGAGTTGTGTGTTTTTGACTCGCGTTTTCCATTTTCAGCTGTGAAGTTAGTGAAGCAGCACAAAAATAAAAAGAAACATATTGCCTTTGATTGCATCACGGTGAATGTACACTCTGTGCTCTAAATCTGTCAACTTGACTCCATGTATCCATCTGTTTGTGGCACATGACTGGGGATCCAAGGCCACTGGTGTCTAACTGTATGGAAAGTGAAAATAACAACGCTTTGCCGTGTTTTTCCAAATTTAAAAATAACTTATGTAAGAGAAAGTAGGAGGAGCTAATCAATGAAGGTTACATATCTGTGGAGGAAGAGGCCAAAGTACGACGACTGCTTAGTAAATGCGACATATGTATATTTCTAAACTACCATCAGCTTTGGTACTTAATGAATTTCTCAGATGGATGAATTGAGAACACACTGAAGCTCAACTATGAGCTATGAATAAAACTATGACTGTTATGATTGTTAATGTTAAATAGTTTTTCTGGAAATACAATTTGTCTCCAGGAGTAATGTTGTCCTTTATTACACAAAATTAACTCTTGTGAGTTTTAAGCCAATTTTTAACATTATTTCCTCATCAAAAACAGACCTGGAGTTGTGTTTTGTTTCATTCACACATGTTTGAGTAACGCTTTATCATTAATCTGTTGGTCTGTTCCACCTTGTGATGTCATGAAGTGGTAGTTTTCAAGTTAACAGCAACATTTTACCTTTTATTTAGTAGACACTGGCAATTCCAGGGCTGAAATCATCAAGATGATTCTCATGAAGGTGTATGGAGTTTAAAAACACACCAGAGCACTTCCTGTATTGCGACATGATGACATCACAAAGTGGAACAGAGCGTTTTCTATTTGAGAGAAGAACTCCTAAGCATAAATATGCAGTTTTTGTGTGTTAAACATGTGTGAATGAAACAAAACACAACTCCAGGTATGTACGTAGATCAGAAAATAGCGTAATACGGCCCTTTAAAATCATGGGTATAACTCTTCCCCGCTGTACTTAGCTCATATTTGATGTACTGCTGTATAGTTGGATAAAGTCCATGATTCAAGGGAGGAGCTAATCACTTTTTCTCGGTCTTGTTGCTAACCACAGCAAGACCCTTTCATCGATGCTAGTCTCCGCTCGCCCATAAAGCAGAACGCTGTTGATACCTTGACATGAAGGACGTACATAATAAACACATTAGTCAGTCTGATGGCTGTGTCTTTTGTGTACTTTAGAGAAGTCACTTTGGATCTCAACAATGAAATCAACATCCCTGTTTGTCCATACTATTGAAAAATGCTATATAATTTATGCTAAGTGACTTTCTATGTATTATTCTTAAACCTACACGTGTCCATTATAGCTGCAGACAGTACACGCTAATGGAAAAAATGTGATTAGTGCTATTTGACCTGTCATTATAAAGATACTTATGAATGTTAAATGAAGTTATCCTCTAGTTTATGTTTGTCCTTGTGGCAATGGACATTAAACGTGACAAATGATCAGCGTTGTCCTTGACTGCTTATAACTATTTAACTAAATGTATTATGTTTGACTGAATGGAGCCTTTTAAACTAATAATATATAGGTTTCAATATTACTTTCACAGTACTGTCAATAATTATGACACGATTTTGATTATGCAAATGTTTTAAGCCAATGATTTCCTTTCTCAAAAAATGAACGGGAAAGAATGTATTATCTCCCAGAAAAACTTCTTCAAAAAGTAAACTTGTAGGTAATTAAAGGAGCTATGTATTTGTTTGTCTCTCTTGCTCTGAACCGAAAGATCACATTCGTTGTCTGCTGATATCTTTTGTGTTCGGGCCTTCATCACCCAGAGCCCATGTTCGCGGCTGCACCATCTCCCTGCAGCACCCGGGTCTAGAGGCTTTGATCACGTCTCGGATGAAGCGTCTTGGCTCTGCTCGTGCAAGAGACACTCCCAGATTGCCATCACATACAAACTCCCCGTGGATGGATTGGGCAGGGGATTTGATTAGCTTATCGTGTGTGGAGTCTGCCATGCAAGTCACTGTGATTACACAAAAGTACACCAACAGCCCTGGGTAAACCCGCACGTCAGCAGGACTTGGTCTGATGGCAAAGGAACTGTGTAACAACCGAAAACGGTAGATGGGAGAGTTTTTAAATGTGTAATCTTAATATAGAGAAGGTGAGATTCTCTAACATTTCCAGTATGCCACTAAATGACTTAGGACTTTACTAAATCTCAAAACAGGACAGGACTAAACTGATAAAGCATTACTCAAGCTGTAAACATCAAATCGTTTATACTTTAATACAATCTGACTGTTAATCTACAAAACTAAAACATCAGAAGAAAAAAATACCTGAATGAACCTAAATTTTGATGTGAACACAAGAGGAAGCCCTGAAAATGATGCTTAGAAGGGCATTAACCTGTTTTTTGCACTAACTACTTAAAGCATAATTTACTAGCATACACCTTGACTCTCTGAGAACTTGACCCTGCTCATACAGAGGCATCACCACACATGCAATATATGTTTTTTTCATAACTCCAAGCTTCATCATCATAACTTATCCCATTACTCTTGCTGTTCTGTTATTTTACAGTGCTAAGGTCTGTAGGAAACAGCGTACAAGCTGGACAGGGTAAACAAATGGCTATGAATTATGCAGTCTATCAATTGGAGGGGGGGCTGGTGCAAATACCAAGCTGTCACATCCAAATGAAAGGCATTAGTTTGCAGCCAGCAGATCACCCAGCAAAACCCCTCAAACAAAAGAGACCTGCCATCACTAGATTCTATTAATAACAGCTACGATGACACCTGCCACGAGGAGGTGGGAACAGTGCCATGACGCTTACAGGTGCAGGTTTTTGTCTCTCACTTTTACATGACAAATTTATCTGCATCAGTATCAGTAACTGAGTGTCAGAGCAGCTGAGTATGTAGTGGTTAGCGGGTTGGACGTTTGTTCTCTGACTTCCTTCCACTGCTCATGAGATATATTTGAAGATATATCATACTTTTTCTTCTGGTATGTCTAGATTTTAATTTTACATTTTGTCCACTGTATACCACAATATTTATAGCAAAAGATGAAATTAAATCTGTCAACTGGACAAATTGTTGTAGAAGTGAAGATGTTTCTCTGCTCATCCAAGCCACTTCTTCAGTTCTGGACAGATTACTGCTCATGGACACTGCCTTATAACTATCTGAAGGGAGGCGCTAACTATACTGAAACAGTAAACAGCTATTGTCTCCAGTTTCAACTTACAAAATCCTATTCAACCTTTAACAAACCTGCTATTGATCTCTTTGTTTTGGGTCTGAGGATAGAGTTGTAGATCAGTGGGAGATTATGTCTGTACCAACACCGGTGTGAGAGCTCGTCGGGACCCTAGTCTGCTGTACATGTCCATCTCAAAGACACTATCCACTTCTTTGAAGGTAGTGAGGTTCAGATCTTAGCCAGAGAAAAGAAATGGTTTGAGAGAGGAGTTAAAGAAGCTATTTTTGTTAGGAAAGAGAATCCTTCCTTAAACAGGAATGGGGCCTGAGACATAATCTCTCACATATCTACAATTCTATCCACAGACCAAAAGCAAAGAGAACAATAGCAGGGTCGTTAAAGGTTGAACAGGGTTGTTTAAAATGAAACTGGAGACAATAGTTGTTTACAGTTTCAGTGTAGTTAGCCCCTCCCTCCAGATGGATATAAGGCAGTGTTCACCAGTAATCTGACCAGAACTGAAGAAGCGGAGAAACGTCTTCACTCCTGCAACGATTTGTCCAGTTGACAGACTTAATTTCCTCTTTTACCATGGATCAGACCTGGACAACTGAGGGATTACATAGGCACCGCAATATTTACAGTAGTTAACAGCTTAATAGAGGAAGCGATAGTCCTGCCACAATAACACATTTTCATGCATGATATATTGCTAAAGAAAAATGGGAAAAATCTCCCTACTATTGCAAAGAAAAACTACCCACGATAAATACTGAGCCACAAAATACATTGTTCCAGCTTTCATACATTGAATGATAAATCCATATTGTAATTATCGTGACAAACTGCTGCTTAATGTTCTAAAGTGCTGAACTGGTACGCCTCGACCATCATACTGGCATTTCACAATACCAAGCAGCAGATTTAAAATTTTGAGCTTTTATTGTTGAAAATGTGTACCTGACATCTCTGAACCAAAAAACAATGAGCCAGAGTGTAGTTCAGAGCAGCAGACAGGGATAAGGCACAGGTGAAATAGACACTTTAGAAACCAACCTCTTCTCCCTGGCATTTAATTTGAGCACGACAGGATATCTTGGCGTTTTATTGTTGTATGGTTTCTGTTGTGTTTTCTGTATATCTGTTTCTGTCGACTTTTGTGTGAAGCACGTCGGGAAGCTTAAGTTGTATTTTAAATCTGCTGTATAAATAACGTACTTATTTCCAGAGATATGAAACGCATGGAGGTCACAGCAGGAAGATAGGAGACGCTCTCATTGTAGATCGGTTGAGATAACTAAAGCGTTTCAGAAGTAAGGTAACTTCCTTCGCTGTTCTCAACAACTTTTTTGCTGACCCAGATCAAGATGAAGTTGCGCATTAAAGAGCCGGCCTTGTTTATGAGACAGAGGCTGCAACTACTCTAATGTAATGAAGCAACACTAAGTAACATTCATCAACATTACTTGCAGATAATTTCCATAACAAATTGGACAAACTGAAACTTCGCTTTCCAACTAACTTTTGTGAACTTGAGAACACTGAAGATCATAACATGAGACGTGCGTATGTGTATGTTGCGACGAATTTACCAGGACAAAAATCTAAAAATACCTCAGCCAACTGTTCCATTCCTTGCGGCATTCAAACATACTTTCTAATAAATTATTTCTCTGCACAAACTGGAGCACTTTTTACGCTAAATCTTGGAATGAGCATTCAGTGTCTTATGGAAAACTGCCACACAAGTGAGTGATAGGGCGAGCCTCCAGATACAAGCATCTAATGTCAATTCATTTTTTGCCAGTGCTATTCAGGATGTTGTCTTTAATGTTTATGTTTTTTCTAAGCGCCTTCAATAAAACTTGAAAATGCTCATAAAAGAAAATAAAACCTTACGTTTTTGCAGAGATAGATTAGATAGATTTTGGTGGCTTCCCGCTGAACTGGCTCAAACTACCACAAGAACAACTTTTAAATATCAAATTTATACTTTTTTTATACCTTTAGATACACTCTTTCACTCAGCCTTTCGTTTCATAACAGATGATGAATTTAAAACCATCACTGTACTCTCTACTACTACTATGAAAAAGTAGTTTGGCCATCGCTGTCTGTCAGAAGAGAACGACACTGTATAAAGTGTGTTTTTAAGGGATGACTTGATACACTGCTGGGACATCTCTCTTGCTTTAGGACAGGGTGACACTGATGCAGAAACCTTTAACACAAGTCTAAAAACTGGCCACACCAGAACTGAAATGGAGAAAAATGCTTCTGGCTGTTTTGCTCTCCAAAAATTGAAAATATTTGAAGGACGTGTGAAGTTGGATATTTTGGTGCCACAAATGCACTTTAATAATCTGTTACATTTATTCCCACACCGCTCCTGTTTTTAATGTTTTAAACTTACACTTATTTGTTTTAAACTTATACTTATTTGTTTTGTTTGTATTTTTCATGAAAAACAGAGTCTGAGTGCTCTCATCGGGCTCTCCCTGTAGAAATAAAGATAAGCTCAATAACAACTAAATCCACAAATGTGACTGTATCTCTGTTTTGACTGTTGCTTGACCCTACGCACCTCTCCATGTAAAATGTTTGGACATCGCTGAGATAAACAGTACAGGAGCCTTGTGCTTATCTGTGTTACCCATCACAAAAATATCAACCAAATATCTTTGTCGGCTTTTGGTGTTATCAAGTTTCCTCTCTCCTTTCTCCCATTCTTTCTCCATATTGTTTGATTTAATTATCTGTGACATTATTTTTTTGCGCACAGGGCAAAGATATTCTCCTTTGTTAAAGTAGGGCAACTCTCATTAGACATTCCCAGGAAGGCTTACGCACTTCATTACCATTCTCACCAACAAGAAAGTATTCACTTGTTTACTTTAAATGATTAAGCAGTTACTTTTCTGGCTCAGGATATTTACCGGTAGCACTTCCAGCCCCAGTGTTTTGAAGCCATTAGCGAAAGAGTAAAAATCAAGCAAACAGTTAAGCTAAAAATGCGTTGCACTTGCTAGCTTTTATGCTATGTCTCCTTTGACAAAGTCACACTTATAAACCTCACTCCACAAGCGATACTTCACCCGTTTAATTTCAAAAGTACAAACTCAAGGAGTTTTTTATTACAGTACACAAGATTTCAATTTAGTCAGCGGTTACTTACTTAATGAGTAAATTGTACCCTGCATAAAACAAGCTTCCACTCAGAATAAGTCACCCTGAAAATACAACACTGTTTGTGTAATTACACTAATTGCTTAGGGAATTTACCCTGCGCATGAAGTTTGCACATTTATAGGGGCTATTTCTGTCCAAAACAAAGACATTAAACATAAAAGTCAACAAGGAATTTATCTGAAACATTTACCTAGGCCAGTCAGGACCACACGCTGTGACAAAACTTCAGATGTACCTGTCTCCCTGATTGCAGACGGGCGGATTAACCAATCAGAGAGATGCATGGTCCGTTTGGGAAAAAACAAACAGAAAAACTCCATAAAAGACTGAGAAACAACACAAATTTTTGCAGAATCAAAAATCGAAGCACCACACTCTGAATGATCTGTATGTAAAATGAGTTATATATTGTTCTGAAAGTTATGAGAAATTTTGAGATGAGACGTTTTCTGCATTTGAGAAATACTTGATACAAATTAGTGACTGTGGTAGGACAGTCTCAGGTTAGGACGGAGGATTCCGGTTCCAGACCTTTTCTAGAGTCGGTCAAAACGTAGAAGAAAGTAGCTGGTTAAGCAATTGAAACCAACTACTCCATAAGAGATGGAGAAATAAAAAAATAAATATATGTATATATATATATATATATATATATATATATATATATATATATATATATATATATATATATATATATCTTCACACTTGCAAAATATGTACCTTTTTCAGTTTTAAATTCATTAGTCTTAGTCATTAGTACAGTTCTTCTACTTCCTCTTCTTCACGTGTTTCTTTTTTATTATTTCTTTGAGACCAGCACAGAGTCTGAAATATCCTGCAGCTAAATGTTCTTCTTTTGACAACTTTTGAAAAACATTTGCTTTATATTTGAATGGAACAGCTTCTCACACATCGCTAAGGTCTACTTGAAATAGCTTTTGGATCATAGCCCCTTATGTCAACACCAGTTCCAAGCATAATCTAATCGCACTTCCCTGACAAAAGCATGCACATTTGAAAGCCTTTAAACGGTCACAGTTTGGGAGAAGCACTCTGCTTGTCTGTAAGGGTTAGCTTAGATCCCTTGGTCCTCTGCATTTAAATTCCACCAGCGACAGCCTGCTGAGTCAAATGATTCGCCCGACTTGCTGTTATCTGAACTTTAGTTATACCCCTGTGACTTGGGACTTAAAATATATCTGCTTTTTTATTTTTTCTCCCTATTTCAACGAGCGCCATATCCTACCATTTCCAACGCCAGATTTGCCATGGAGTAGTCCCGGGGCGGTCAGAAGGGAGCATGCATTCATTTTCTTTTGATATGCTATCGGGCACTATCAGAGTGACAGATACAGTTGTAAGGATTTAAAGAACTGAAGAGAGAGAAATGATGCACACAATGTGGAATATTGCCCTCTGCCTGTGAACCCTGTCTGCTGGCGTCTTCTCTCCCGTGAGCTCAGCGTGTGACTGTCAGAGGAGGATGTGTGCGGAAAGCGAAAAGGCTGTAAGCACCCCGCATTTTTACAAAGATATATGAAAGAAAATGTGACGTGTTTTATCGAGACGTTCGTAGATGGTCTGCTACTGTTGTGCATTCTCTGTTCAATGTGCAATACCATTCACTCTGTACTTTAGCTGAGCAATATTCTTAATACTAACTAATACTGATACAATATTCATCTAAAACAACGTAGTAAAAAGCTCGATGGGGGTTGACGTCGCCGTAAACCTAAACAGCTGTAGATCACTGCAGGTTACACTAGTGAGGGGGTGGATTTTTTTTTTTTTTAATTTTGTACCAAAATGACTACGTGACGCTGCTGAATCTTATGCGTGTCATTGATTAAGAAAATGAAACTGAGGAATGAAATAAGTACAGAGCAGTTTGAGTGTGCCGGATTGATTGGCAATATGGCGTCTTGACAATAAGCGATTAAAGATGCTCAAATCACTCCAACTACAACTTTGAGAAGGTAAATGAGAACAGGACACAACTACAACATGGTTAAAAGCTCTGAAAAGTAGATTTTGCTCAGTACGTTTGCTTTAACAACTCTAACTTCACGTGAAAAGTTTTGCAGTAACACAAATAACAAATTCCTCATACAATATTCTTATCACTTGTTGTAAGAAATCCCTCCAAAATTGTTTTACCTTTCACAAACACTTTAAAGAGATCTGGGGAGTATGTATATGTATTCGCAGTAAAACTCTTAACACGTCAAATCCGCTTTAAGTAGCTGTTGAGTGGCAGATAACATCAGTGCACCCAGACAGTGACGTCCTGGCAGCTCTCCCATCTCCTCACACTGTCTTAACGGGATAATACGCTTTGTCATTAGGAGCTGTCCAGTGCTGAATACATGCAGTACAGGCCTATATATTCACGGAGCCTTCTCAAGAGGATCTCTGTCAGGCAGGAGTGTAATCTACAAATGTAACCTGCTCCATGTATTATTCTCTCTGTCAATGGCCAAACTTATATCAGCTACTGCATTATCCCCACGGGGAAAACAAAACAATACTGCTGGAAATTCAGCCTAGATTCTGGGATGTTTGTCTGTTTGTCCTAGTTTTTAAGCTTCAGCAAACATATTAGCTAATGAAAAGTGTCCTTCAGTGCAGACAAAATACAATCCTCCAGAGTACATAAATGCAGTTCTTTATATGGCAAAAAATATCTTCGTTAAAAGGCCAAGAATTCAGAAGTAATTTACCTGAGTTATTATTTAATGACTGAGGTCAGGTTGTTTGACTTGTCCTGGGATATGCCTGACTGATCTTATTTCCATATAATTTAATATAACAGAGTTTCGGTCCCACTGTTAAGATTGCATCGTTATTGCCAGCTCAGCCCTGCCGCCAAAAACCCACGAGGTGATGGCTTTATGAGTAATTTATTGAACTCCCGATGAACTTTAATAATTGATAACTTCACTCTATTAAAGTGCTGTCGAACAATGTGTCTACGCGCTTATCTGACCCCGGCCTTCAGCGTGCTCACCGATCATTATTTAAAAATAAGATGTGATCTGTGTCCATAACTGCTGAATTTGTAGTGGGCTGTTACCTAGGCAACACTAGCTCAAAGAGTAGGAGGATCTTGTACATTGGAGTGTTTATAAATGTCTTGAAGATGCTAAAATTATTCTGGTGAAGTGGATTTCTTTCAGTGCCGAGCAAGTCTATGTCTGTATGTTGCCAATAAATTAATTGAAAGAGAGAGTTGGCAAATGCTAATATCCCAGAAAATGTCAATATTAGAGGTTCTTCAGCTTATTAGTTGTGGGGGATAGGGACCTTTCCCAGCACCGCAGGTGTTTGTGCGTGCTGTTGGTTGGCAGTTCCATCCCCGCTGCTGATAACACATACTGTCCTTGGGCAAGACACCCACCTATATAAATGAACTTGGTGTGTGATTGGTAGAGGTCGTTGGGAGCCATGTTTCAGCTCCATGACAGCCTGACATGTATTTTTGGATACAGTGAAGAGGACACCGCAGTACCCAGAGACACCCCATGGTATCTCAGACGAGGCTAGACATGCAGATCAACCAACAGACCATCTGAAAATAAAACCCGCAAACTGTTATTGAGTAGCAGAAGCACAAACTGGTCTGCCCCGAGCCCTTCCCATACTATTTGACATATTTAATCCAGCTTACAAATGAGTCACGATTTCACCTTCTCACCTCAACTGATCCCAAAATCGATCTAATAAATAAAATTTGCATTCATCCCGAGCAGAATATTGTGCTATAGGCTAATTCGATTTCTGTGTTTGGAGTACACTTACGATTATGAGGATGTCGTCAGTCTTCGTTGTATCACTAAACTGCAGTTTGCTGTTTGATTAATTGATTTTGATAACGAGATTTACTTCTCCCAGCTGGTAAATAGTGCGCTGGGGAGAGGAGGCAAAACAAACGATAGCTCTGCTGATATTTCCACTGAAGGGTGGAGAATATAAATCAGCTATTGGGAATGCATGACTGTGCATTTATTCCAAATCATAATTCAACACTGCTTAAATGTGTTCAACATGGAAACACGATCATCAATAATGAGACGGGAAACAGAAATATATGGGTGTATGCTGATGATTTATGCTGCAACAACTCATTATTGTTTTGATAATTGAGCCGAACTTCACTTATACTTCTATAGAATAACGGTTATTGCATTAAGGATTTGCTCCAGCTGGAGAGTAGGAGCATAAAATATGAGCCTGGTGCTGCTGTGTGTGCCCTATTATTCACACGGCAGTCTCCAGCCTGAGTTGAGCTGGAGAGAGGAGGACTTGTACACCGAAAACAAGTTGACACTACTCATCACAGTGCGCAGGTGGGCCGTCTCCTCATCAGCGCCATTGTTGTCACATTCACGGTCATTTGTCCAAAACACAAGAGGACATCAGTGCTGCAAACCGGCCACATCGCTCCAAATGTTCAGTGATTATCCCAAACAAGTTTCACGATTAATCAGTTGCATTCAGGTGATGTCTTAACATTCTACGGGATTAAAATTGAAACAGAATGATAAAACCTTTCATTGTGTAAGAGTCAGACTGCAGATATTTTAGTTTTTGTGTTATATCTTTAATTACTGACCCTGTTCCACCTACGTAAAACTAGCAAAAGATACTGTCAGAGCAAATGAACTTTTGTGAAATTAGTTTTTTGGAAAAGTTGCATAACAGTAATATACTTGCACTGAGATGATTTTTGTCATTTGTCATTAAAAAAGACAAATCACAGGTGCTAAGAAAAATGAGGAAAGACTCTTATAATAATATCTCACCTATTGAGGATCCATTATCTTTCATTACAGCTTTTAAAATTTTGAAAACTTTCTTTGTGCTGATGTTTTAATCCTGGTTTTGTCACGATCTAGTTCAGTATTAGATCCAGAACAGGTAGAGCAATAGCGCGCTCACTCAGAGAACCATGGTTACATTGTAAGCTACATTTTGTCATTAATTCCTACATCCTGGGACTATGCTCTTCTATTATCTACATTCTTCAGCAGTTTGTTCTCTGAGTTCTGAATTTTAAAAGCCTATCTTAGCCCCAGGTATGTAAACACTGATGAAATCTGATCTAATTTGGTGAAATAAGTTTTGCTCCATGCCCTAAAGTCTTCTCAAACACTCAGCGCTGTTTTGTCTTGCAGGCTCTTGTGCTGCTAAGCTTTGTGATCTGTGAACCTCAGCTAAGTAACTCTGGAACAGCTCTCAGAGGCTGCTATTGGCCACAAAAAAAAGAGGTTAAATCCACCTTAAAGGAACATGCGCGCGTTTTCTCACAGCACAAATGTCTCAGGCTGAACTAGTAATGCGCCTTGTAATTAGATCACCTTTGACTTGTCTGTTCTAGTGGATTGTATATTAGGCTTTTCCTCTGCTATTTCAGTACAGGTAATTTCCTTTGTGTGAGACTGAACCACATCAAGTGACAAATTAAACCCAAAAAAACCAAAAGTCTTGTTGACAACTTTTTTTTCGCTGGAGTCAATTGCAGTGGTGTTTGTCGCTAACAGTATACAGCCTTTCTGCAATTGTAATGAGGCCCTGTGAAGACAGCATTAGCTCGACCGTGGCTATCAAAGGAGTGTGCGCTACGCTATGGAAAACACATAACAGACACGCAGCTGTCTGAAGGACTGCTGATTGGTGTCAATAGCTATTTGACTCGAGTGATTCACATTTAACAGTAACATATGTATACCATAAGCTTATAGAATCAAGTGTTATTGCATATGGGTAAGGCTTTATGGGTCAACAGTTAAATTACAGAGATAACACAGGCTAAGGGTTACATATGTTGTTGTAATAGAGTTAATTGTACAATAAATGGCGACAATAACAACAAAAAACAACTAAAAACAGCTTTATTAGTGACATTCTACTCCAATCTAGTAAATAATGTTCTTACATATTTGTTGTTATCTCAACTTTTTTGTTGAGTGGCTCAGAGAACAGACTTTAAAGCTATTTCGCACTCTGAGGACTTCAGGAACCAGCCTCCTGCTGCTGTCAAAGTCAGGACTAAACATGGAGAATCAGAGTTTTAGTTTTGTGCAGCTCAACCTGGAACAGTCTTCATAAAGATGTGAGACAGGCCTCTACTTTGACAATGTCCAATGTTTAAAATGGCTCTGTTTAGCTGTGCACTCTTCTCTTTTAACTTTAATTTTACGCAGATTTTTTATATTTTGGCTTGTTTGTATTGTGTTTTTAACATCTTTCTTATTCTAAATCACTTTGTATCACGTACACATAAACTAGCCTTGCGTTGCTTGTCTTTGTCCCTAACTTCTTACACCAAGTATATATAACATTTACAATACCCAGAGCTTGTAAACAGCCTACCCAACCCGGATGTAGAAGCTTGAATTACTGTACACGCACCATGCAGGAATATTATATGTATTGCCTGTATTTACTGTAGGCTGCAATCTGACCCATTAAAAGTGCGTCGGTCCGTGCACAGCTCACATTGTTTGCTACAACAGGAAGTGCTTTAGTATCAGAGCTCCAGTTGGCTGTGGGCTTGTAAGCATTAAATTACATGTTGTCAGTTGTTGGCCTGTGTATAGACAATCCCTTTGGGGAATCTGGCTTCATTCCGACGTATGCGTGTAATGCAGAGATTTTCTATCTGATTCGGCCTTACCGCTTTCCTTCCGTCACCTCCCCTAGTGTCTGTAGACTTTAATACGCCTGCTTATAAACGGAAACTGAGGCTGCATTTGCATTTGAACAGTAACAGTCCGCCCCACTGAATTTAAAAACATATATTTTATTTGGTATGCAGGGGATTTGAATGTATTATACTCCCTCTATGGATAAGCACATTTTATTCATCAAATGGGGTATCACGTTTGCCTTGCGATTGTTGCGATTCTATCAAAAAATACTAACACTGTATTCCCTAGTCTCCCACTGCAGTCTAAATCTCATCGCTGTCAAAGAAGAAATTTGGGAAATATAAGCATCTGACTCTTGGTGCTGACACACTGGAGGAGGCAGGAATTTTGGAAGCTTTTACCCACTGAGAAACACAGTATTTAAAAATGAATCAATTATTCATGAGATGGCACTAATTTCACTTCTGGAGCCAAAAGGGACCGTGGGTTTATTAAAGCATGACCGTGAAGACCATGGCACGACATTACACTGTGTTAATAATGAAAACCTCAGAGTGAATGGAAATGGTCTAACTCTTTCTCTGATGGCTCACACTGAGGACAGTCAAATCTGTTACAAGTAGTTAAATACTTAAGTAAAATTTTTAGGCATGCGCATTTTACAGTGGATATTTTTTACTTTAACTTCACTACATTTGAGAGCAGTATCTGTACTTTCTATTCCTCTACATTTTTGAACTAGACTGAAAAGTAAAAAGTGCTTTTCATAGTTCAAGCTTCGGCTTCAAGCAAACAAAAATAAACACACGTAATTCATAAGAAACTGATTCGTATTGCAACTTAAATATGTCTCTTTTTTTATCAATATGACAACAAACACTTCTGTGAGATACTTTTATTTTTTACTCTTAAAGTACATTTTTAAAACTGGTACTTTAACACTTTTACTGAAGCAGGTTTTCTCATGTGATACTTACTTTACATCTGTATCTGTACTTTTACAGAGCAAAATTGAGCAAAACTGAGTACTTCAGCCACCACTGGTGAGGAATCATATGATGTTCATGAGAAATATGATGGAAATGACTCATTATGACCAGATTTAGACTGAGGCTCTTAGATCAGTTTAAACCCAGTTTAAAACTGGTCACTTGAGTTACATAACATCTCTTTGTTAGTCTGACAGTTAGATAACTCAAAAGGGGCTATTGCCTAACCTGTATAAATCAAGTATAAAACTCTGGATTAGTCTGAGCTGGCTTTTGCTACAAATTGGTAACAGCAGATGGAAACTTGCATTTCTGCTCCTTTATTTGTTAAAGGGTCCAGATTACTTTATATTCTGATCTGTTATAATGTTCTGTTATCATCACAGACCTGGAGTTGTGTTTTGTTTCACGCACACATGTTTAGCACACAAACCTGCATATTTAGGCCGAGTTCTTCATGTAAACTGAAACGTGTGTCATGTGGTAATACAGGAAGTGCTCCACTGTGTTTTTAAACTGCATATATCTTCAGTAGAATTATTTGGATCATTTCAGCCCTGGAATTACAAATCTCTGCAGAGAGAGAACAGAGTATTTTGAGCTTTAAAGGCTAATAATAAAGTGTTACTCAAACATGTGTGAATGAAACAAAATACAACTCCAGGTCTGTTTTTGAGGAGGGAACAGCATTAAAACATGACTTAAAGCTCATAAGAGTCCATTTTACATAATATGTCAACATATCACTAAATGTACACTTGTTTTTATTACAATCTCATTCTAAGTGGTTTATTATTTTTGATAAATAAGGGTTATGATTGAACGTATAATAAAACGCCAAGTCTTATAATGTAACATGAACAAAGAAGAGCTTATTTTGTATGTGAGACAATGGCAGTAAACACATGCTGAATGTTTCTGGATTAGGGCGACAGAGTGACTGGATTATAGTCAACACTTTCCACATAGTTAAGGTGATGTTAAGCTGATAGGACTGTTTACTGTCTGCAAATCCCTGACGTTAATATCAGGAGTGGATCAGTGCAGCAGACCTTCAGTGACTCATACACTATAACCACTTTAAGGTCCCAGTGTCACTACAGTCCAGTGCATTGATCTCATTACACACTGACCTTCTGCTCTGAGGTTTTGAATGGACTTGAACTTTTGCAGCCGTATCCGTGTGTGTAAGACGAGTAGATTAAAGCCAAAGCCGCTCCGATTGGCTCTTAACAGCATGTGATTAGTGACACTCGTTGGCTGAGGGAGTTCATGATTGCGATGTTATGCTTGAGCAAATACACTTCTCTTGTTAAATTTGCCATTATCTTGGAAGTACCACTTAAGTAAAAGCCAAAAGACAGTTAACCTTTTTGGTATGTTTTTTAAACTTTCTCAGTTTTGCATTAAAATTCACATTAGGTCAGTGACGGTCAATTGGTCATGTCTTGGTTTATCTGATAGCAGGAGTGTGTTAAATATTAGCCATACTTCCAATTTTTAGGTGATTCAAAATATTCAAATTTCTGTAAATGGTTCAGTAGCAATTGATTATAAAATATTTGTGCATAGGATCAATATTTGCTTGTCAGAAACATTATAAAACCTCGTATCAGATTACATCACAGGTTTGATGTGATTCTGGATACTTTTTTTTTTTTTTTTTTTTTTACAATATACAATGTGTGAAAACCTGAAATCTCTTTTGCCTAAAGTAGAAGCGCACCATATCTGATAAAGGTCTGAAATATGCTTTAAAAAAAATCAAATCTAACTCCATGATATTCCCAAAAAATCCTACATTTTCAGCATAAAGATATATCTGTTTTTGCATCCCTGTTTTCCTTTTTATTACCAAGAGAATACTAACTTTTCTCATGTGTCTTCATACTGGTTTACGCTTTATCCGACTGTATATATAAATAGACAGAGCTAACCTGCTAGCCACCGCGAGAATAGGAAGTGAAGATGGGCGCTCTTCCAGTTCCAAGCTCCATTTCACTTTTTATTGAAAACCTGTCACCCCTGTCTCTGTGACTGCTGCTCTCAGACTCGTCATTTTGCTCTTAAAATGCTCGCGTTAATCTACACAATCCCGGTGTTTTTATTTGTCTATTTCAAGATATGAACATAAATAATAATCACCATGAGAAATAGCCATGTAATTACTAGAATTACACTTTTCGTTGCCGTGCTGTCACTGAGCTGTAAAGTGAAGTGGCATCATTTTATGAAATGTTCTTGCTTTTTGAGATTTTGGTTTTGCATCATAATTTCAAAAAATACTTTTCAACATCTTGCTCATAATAAATTCATATAGGTTAAGGACAAGGCCACGGATCATATTTCTGTGCAGTTGTTGGAGTGTTAGATCGTTGGAATAAGTCGATATCAAGAGAAGTTGTGTATACTGTGTGCGTTAGAGCGGCTTCTGATTTGAAGAAGTTGCATAATGAGTTGTTTCCAAGGCTCCCAAGCTGGAATCCATGACTGACTGAGGGCATGGTATAAATGAAAGGCCATTGGCTTAAAGTAATCCGAATTTGGACTCTTTGGCTCTGCGGTTGGTGTTGCGACATTCACTGGCAGCTTAATTAGTTACAGAGGCATGTAGCAAGTAGATGAGAAAGAACGAGAACAAGCAGAAGGACCTTTAAGTTGAGAGTTTGAAAGCATGATTTTTTTGTTTTATTACGTTACTCTTAAACCTTGAGGTGAACTTGTTTCTCAGTAACAAAGCGACATGTGCTTATTTTAAGATGTCAACCCTAGAACCCGCTACTTCGGTTACACTATACAGCTCTTCGTTTCCAGAGGTCTTGTAATACATCTTTTCAGTGACTGCAAACATCTTTTTAGTGACGTATTCTACCTTCCAGTAAACAGCTAACGGTATATCCATTTATGACTGTGTATGGACAGTATATAAATAGGACCAGCCTTCTATAGATAGTATCTTTCTTGGGATATATGTACTGGACCCCTCCTTTGTAATGTAACTCACTCTCACACACATTCATACACATGTGCTGCTGTCTGTGACTTCATTCATCTTCATCTGATCAGATAAACTTCTTTCAACTCTCTACCTGGTCTACAATTTCTTCCTTCCCAATTACAGAGCAGTTGCTATGCAGAGCACACAGTTTACTTAGTGGATGTAACTGATTTTATGTCTAATTGTGATTACAGATAACACAAAAGAATCATTTTTGATGGATAACAGCAAATATGTTACAATTTTCCATAGTAAGTTATATAAGCATGTCAGGCATCCATTCTTCCATTTTCTTCCATTTTCTTCCATTTTCTTCTGCTTCTCAAGGGCCAGGCTGCAGTCTAAGCAGGGGACTCCCACACTTCCCTCACCTTGAATTTCTTAGTAACTGACAAGTCGAACAATTATTTTTATTGTGCCTCCAAGATTAAAAAAACAAAAATAAGTGATAATACAAAACTGACTAAAAGAAAATGATTTGCAGCTTCACTTCATTAATGACCCTCGTCCATTTGCAACATCGCTGTCCTGCCAGGTTAATTAGCTGGGTAATAAATCTATCCCGAACACAGGTCACTTAAGCGAGCAGTGGTGCGTTTCATTTTTATGTATTGATAATGCTGGTGTGTAAAATATGGATCAAGGTCTGAAGCTGTTTAGCCTCACGCCGTCTTACCTTGACGGTCATCGGCGTCCACAAATCAAAACACAAATTGGGAATATGCTTGACTTTCAGATCGATAAAACATGAATCTGACTAAGGATCTATGCGAAGGATAGGATAGATACTCGGGGCAGGGAGTGTCAGTGTTTTACCATTTCTTCCTCCCAAACCACACACGTATTTGAGAGTAGTTTGACCTTCTGCCTTGTGACTTCCTCTTCGGGCAAAAGAGTGTGATTTTTCATATAATACAATAAAAAATGTTCAGTTTTGTTACTCAACTGAGATATGTAGGTTAATTTGTGAGATAATAAAAATAAAAATAATAATGATGATGACGACGACGATAATAATAATAATAATAATAATAATAATAATAATAATAATAATAATAATAATAATAATAATAATAATAATAATAATAATAATAATAATAACAGAAACATAATAATATTAATGGCAAAAAATATAGTAATAATACAAAATTACGATATTTGTTTAATAATAAATTACATTATGTTCAAACAAATGAAAAATGATGTAAAATTTCAAGTCATAAATATAGTCTTCAAATCAAAATTTCCAAAATGGAGTGGGGGGAAGTAAATATTTATTTGCCCCCAGCCCCTTTTACAATGCCATTATAGCAATAATCATACTTCTGCCAGACTGTTGCAACAAAAACTCGCTTTACTCCACACACAAAATGACTAACTGTGTTTTAGTGTGCTCATAATGACAAATACACGTAAGTTGCTTTTTCTACATACTCAGCTATAATAATTTCTTTATATCTTTTCTTTGTTTACTCATACCCTTCCATAGTCAGACCCCACAAACTGAAATACAAAAGCTTTTCCTTGTCGTACGAACTCTGGCTATTTTAAAGAGATGCGGTCCGACATTCTCAGATGAGTGTATTTTTACCTCAAATGTTGCACATCGAGGAACCATCCACCCACACTCATACATTCATTCAGTATATGCCACCGCTGGAGGCAATGCAGTTGTAGTGTCTCCCCCATGTACACAGTGACAGTGCAGGTCCATATGGCCTTTGTAAAGTTAGCAACACTGGTGAACAATGCATCTTCTCTTGAGAGTCCAAAAAGTTGCAGATATTAATGGGCATTGATCTCGCATGAACTGCAAAAAGAAGCTAATATTTCCATACATAGTATTTATAACGGTGCGCGATGCCAAGTTTCTTCGTTTTGTCATAAAAGTCTTTCGGAGGATTTATGTTCCCCAGTATTTGGCATTAATTAGGCCAGCAGTGTTCCCAGCAAGCTAAAAAAAACAAACAAAACAAACAAAACCTCAATACATTGTTTCACCATGCAGACAGATCAAGTTCATTCTTATCTATGGCCACTTCACTATTTCACACTGCGAGATAAACCATCAGCAGAAGGAAACCGCATTAGCTTGTGACGCAGGTAATAATTAATGGATCTAGCGTGATATTTAAACTCAAATTGTGCTGGAATGAAGTTAAGGAACGCCTCCTGCCAACAGCATAAACCCCACTGAGTTATGCCAGCGTGAGGATATTACTAATGACAAATGAGTATTGCTTTGCCCACATTTGGTTAGAGCAAGCTGAAAACATTGGGTAATATTGAGCACTGGTGTAACTTTCCAGGAAGAACCAGGCGAGCTTAAAAAATATGAAATTGTCTGTTAACATTTCACAGCATATTGTTCATTTCCGTCTTCAATCTGTGCTTTTCTATTATGATGCACACTATGCTGTCTATTGGTCAAATGAAGACAAGAGTGAGAGGGTGCGCTCCTCGACGTGTGAAAGGTAGAGCAGAAAATAGGATTGGTGCTATATGATGCACTTAAACAATTCTG
Source organism: Periophthalmus magnuspinnatus (assembly GCF_009829125.3). NCBI lineage: Eukaryota > Metazoa > Chordata > Actinopteri > Gobiiformes > Gobiidae > Periophthalmus > Periophthalmus magnuspinnatus. The sequence continues at coordinate 5,816,404 of NC_047132.1, forward strand.
TTAAGATCCAGAAATCTGTCAAAAGATGAAAAATGTCCTGCTAAAAAGTAATACACTGCATTCAGACCTGCCCTACTATTGTATGCAAATTTATGCAGCAAAGTGATGTCATCCGTTGTACTGGTATTCAGTTTGGTTTAGTTAATATACCTGCGCAAAGGGAAACTTTTGCTTTTAGTTTAAGTTGTCTTTGTAATCCCTCAGTTGTCAAGGTGTGATCCGTAGCAGAAGAAAAATTTAATTCTCTCAAAGGGATAAAAAGTTTTCGAGTGAAGACGTTTCGCTGCTCATCCAAGCGGGGTCTTCAGTTCTGGTCAGATTGCTGGTGGACACTGCCTTATATTTATCTGAAGGAAGGTGTAGTTCAGTGGACCTAGCTAACAAGCAGAAATTGTATACAAATAGGTGTGCTAGTTTTGGTGTAGTTAGCTCCTCCCTTCAGATACTATACATTTTGTCTTCTCAGACCAGTTCCTTCAGATAGACGACTGTTTCCAGGTGGTCGTCAGAACATTCAGATTTCTAAAATCTTGTCCAGGTGACTAAGATTTTCAACCATAGACCACTCCTGACCTGGATGAATAAGGGACTTCTGCTTTCCAAAATATACTGACAAAAAACAATTTCCTTCTTTTTCAGCTCCTTAATGACATTTTTAGAAATGAGAATCAGTTGGATGTCAAGATGAATCAATATATTATAGTTGTACACTTTTAACTGTCAATGTACGTTCCTACCCTCACCAGTCGTCATGAGCTTTGGGTAAGCTCATTGGATAAGACTGTGGATACCAGTGGTCTAAATGAGTTTCCTCCGCAGGGTGAGATATGGTGAGGAGCTCAGTCACATGGGACGAGCTCGTAGTGGAGCCATTTCTCTTCCACACTGAGAGGAGCTGGCTAAAGTGGCTCAGGCATCTGTCCCAGATCCCTCCTGGACTCCTCCCTGTGGAGATGTTCCAGGCATGTCCCACTGGGAGGAAGCCCTGGGGAAGACCCAGGACACGCTGGAGAGACTATGTCTCTCGGCTGGCCTGGGAACACTTTGGAGTCCCACTGGAGGAGCTTGAGGAAGTGTCTGGGACGAGGGAAGGCTGGGAGTCTCTGCTTAGACTGCCCCCCCCCCCCCCCCTCGACCTGGCCACGGATAAGTGGAAGAAAATAGATGCACAGTTTTAAAAGAATAATTATGGCTATGTTATTTGGAAACTCCTCATAACCCTAACCCTAAACCTAACCCTGAGAAGCATGTTTTCCCTCTCTTGGCAATAAATCATCAGTGTTTTTCTTTGATTACTTTGCCATGATGTTTACAAGTACCCTTAAAACTGTCCAGAACCTCCAGCTGAGGAGACCCAAACAGACCAGCATGAGCCTGATGAGATGGATTTCTGAAAGTTCCCGTTTACCCATATGTAAATGCACTGACTCATCTCAGTCATGACTTAGCTCCAAACTCCACCATTAAAAGAAATCTCCTTTGACCAGCTTGTGTCTTCTGCATTTTCCACTCCACTTCGAACGTGCTTGTGCCTCTAAATTACCCTCACGCTGGGTCGTGAAGCCGGGGGGTATATCAACACGAGTCGCAGGCACCATAGACATACACAGACCTCACACGGCGACAAAAGAACTAAAATATGCACTTGTTTCTGGAGCATGATATCACTGGCAGCAGCATGCTAATCCATTACCCCAGACGCCCACACAGCAAAGGATCTGCGGCCGGATGATAAACACAAGAAGAAAAACAAAGCCGCAAGACTAGCATTTACTGTACATGTCCTTAGCCATTATCGAAGCACTTTAGACGGAGGTGGGAGCAAACAAGACGCTATATGCTGTACCAAACTCTCCTCAAAACAATCTCGAGGTGATGCGACCCTTATGGCACACGCGTCATCATTTACCGCTGTAGTCGCTTCCATTCAACCTACTTTACCGCGCTTTATTCCACTTCCCACAAATAATTTTCTCGCGAATGCCCTCGGCGACGAACACGTGAAACCGGCTCTAATTCTCAAAGGGAAACTCATTATTCAGCCACTTTATAATTGGTCAAGAGCTGTTACAGATAGCTAATAGAAGTGGAAGCTGGTAATTACCGCTCTGCCATGGAGTGTTTGGGCATAAATGACGGATAGTTTGGGTATGGAGCAGAGAGGAGAGGGCTGGAGTTCCCAGGTACAGAAAAAAAGAGGTAATTGGACGTGGTTTCCCCGAGCTCTGGGTGAATAGTGGTTTGAATTAAATTTGAACAGCCTGCACACAATGATTTGTACTTCAAGGTTTGCTATTCTTCACAGTGTATTCACATGTAGGAAATTACTCAGAATGTATGTATCAGCAAGGTAACCTGAGCCGTTATCATGTAATACATTATAGGCAGGAAATCTGTACTGCTGGCATTTGTCACATGGGGGGAAAAAAAATGTTATTCTTTGTAATATCTGTTCATGTTTGATTTTTGTAAGTGGGGCAGCACATAGACAGCCTTATAGTCAAAGTTATATTCTTCAGATCATCATGTTTTGTTCCTAGCATCCTTACAAAATAATTAATTATTACTGCACATCTCAGCCTGGTTAGTACTTGGATGGGAGATCACTGCGAAAACCAGTTGCACAAGTGTTGTGTGTCCTCAGGCAAGACACTTCACCTACATCAGGCATACCCAAAGTCCGGCCCGGGGGCTAATTGCGGCCCGTGTACAAATTTCCACTGGCCCGCAGCTTCTGAAATAAAAATAATTATGCGTGGCCCGCTGCATTGTTGACCAACGTAAAATACACATTTACAAGCAATATTATATTTCACCAAGGATGGCAGCAGATCTGGGCTCAACTGGATAAAGACAGGTTTAAAGAAATTCTAACATTTGCAAAGGAAATGCTGAGTTTGTTTGGTTCTCGGTTATGAACTTTAACCTTGAAAATCTCAGTGGATTTATTTTATTGTGATAATCAAAACCACAGATTAAATGTTCACTTTTTCATAATTATAATCTGTGTATCATTCATTTTGTTTTTGAAAGGTGAAAGCCATTTGCAATAAAAAGTTAAAAATCATTAAATAGTTCATGTGCATTGGTTCAAAGAATGATCAGGGTGAATGTTTGGCCCCCTGCACCTTTTCACCTCACCAAATCTGGCCCTCATTGCAAAAAATTTCATCAGTCTGTCCCAGGGCAAGTGTGGCTATAATAGTACCTTACCAACACCAAGTGAGAGCTTTTAGTGTCATGAAAGGTGCTATATATATCCAGTGATTTACTAGTTAATTCATTCATCCCTTTCCCCAGTGATTTATGTTACGTTTCTATTATTTAGTCAATAGAACTCCACAGAATAGTTACAGAATAAGAAAAACAAATTCATTCTTACTATGAAATTTGTCACTTAATTCCCAGCCCTTGACCAAATTGCACTAGTCAGCACTTGTTAAAACTCTTGGCTCAGCTTCACTTAGTGTTAATATGCCAGTCAGTTCAATCTTACGATCCATACACAACAGCAGCTTTGACCTCAAGTGACCAAGAGATTTTGATATATCTGTTTTTGGCACTCTGTCTGAAACGTAAAGGCCCATTAATCCGCCGTTGCACCTCTAGCAGATTTTCGAAACCTGTCACGCTGCTGTTGTTCGTCGCATCCTCCATGGCGATCATCTGCTCTGTCTGAACCTGAGCCCCTGGCACAGAGTCACAGCACAAGATACAGCCCTCTGACTGACAAGTGGTTATGGGATATCCTCAGAGCTTCTCTAAACTTCTCATTTCTTCATCGCTTCTTTTCAATCGAGATTTGTATTCAAGATGGGAAACTGTCAAAGTGAATACTCCTGTAGCCTGTATCAGATTGTCTTTTGCAAGGTATGATTGGCTTAGAAATATATCATGTCAACCCACAGACATGCACGGTTCTACTGTCAGAAACTTGTTTTATTTATTTATTTATTTTTATAGTGAAGTTAATAGCAAAAGTTAAAGATTCTATATTTCACAAAATGGACTCTTATGAGCTTTAAGACATGCTATAATATTGTTACCTATATTGCACATTTCATTGATTGCACAGTTCCCATTATTTCAGTCAGTTTGGCCCATCCATCCATCCATTTTCTTCCGCTTATCCGGAGCCGGGTCACGGGGGCAGCAGTCTAAGCAGGGACTCCCAAACTTCCCTCACCCCAGACACGTCCTCCAGCTCCTCCGGTGGGATCCCAAGGCGTTCCCAGGCCAGCCGAGAGACATAGTCCCTCCAGCGTGTCCTGGGTCTTCCCCGGGGCCTCCTCCCGGTGGGACATGCCCAGAACACCTCCCTAGGGAGGCGTCCAGGAGGCATCCTGAGCAGATGCCTGAGCCACCTCAGCTGGTTCCTCTCAACGTGTAGGAGCAGCGGCTCTACTCCGAGCTCCTCCCATGTGACTAAGCTCCTCACCCTATCCCTAAGGGTGCGCCCAGCCACTCTGCGGAGGAAACCCATTTCGGCCGCTTGTATCCGCAATCTTGTCCTTTCGGTCATTACCCAGAGCTCATGACCATAGGTGAGGGTAGGAACGTAGATTGACCGGTAAATCGAGAGCTTCGCCTTCCGGCTCAGCTTCTTCTTCACCACAACAGACCGATACAGCGACCGCATCACATCAGACGCTGCACCGATCCACCTGTCAATCTCACGCTCCATCTGTCCCTCACTCGTGAACAAGACCCCGAGATACTTGAACTCCTCCACTTGGGGCAGAGACTCACCACCCACCCGGAGAGGGCAAACCATCAACAACATCATCCGCAAACAGCAGAGATGAAATCCTGTGGTTCCCGAACCAGACCCCCTCCGGCCCCTGGCTGCGCCTAGAAATTCTGTCCATAAATACAATGAACAGAACCGGTGACAAAGGGCAGCCCTGGCGGAGTCCAACATGCACCGGGAACAGGTTTGACTTACTGCCGGCAATGCGAACACAGCTCCTGCTCCGGTCATACACGGACCGGACAGCCCTTAGCAAAGGGCCCCGGACCCCATACTCCCAGAGCAGCCCCCAAAGGACACCACGAGGGACACGGTCGAATGCCTTCTCCAAATCCACAAAACACATGTGGACTGGTTGGGCATACTCCCATGAACCCTCGAGGACCCGATGGAGAGTATAGAGCTGGTCCAGTGTTCCGCGACCAGGACGAAAACCACACTGCTCCTCCTGAATCCAAGGTTCGACTATCGACTATTCCACAGGTTCCCACCTTGGACAGATTATACATTCTGACCAAGGGTGGTCCATGTGTGGGGGGTCACAGGTTACCTCCGGTGGTGGCTCGTGTGCTCTTTGGTAAAATGTCTTTATATTTAATGTACTCCTTTAACAGTTGTTTATATTTGATGTACTCCTTTAACTCTTTTAAGGTTGACCATGTTGTTAAAGTTTCTTAAGAACATGACAGTGGTGGGAAATGTTTTTTTTGGGGGCTGTTTTTTTGGCCTCTTTTATAGAGGTTTTTAGTGGTTTTAAGTGTTGTGGGGCAGGAAAGAGACCAAGTAGTTAAACAATAGTCTATGTGAGAGATAATCATAGAGTAAAAATAAGTCTTAGCAGCACTCATGTTTAAGTTATTCTGGATATAATGAAAATTCTGATTATTGAATTTAATTACCTGGGACACTTTTCAAGTGACTTTTGGAGGACAATGTTTAAATGGAGGACCGTTTGAATACTTGAAAGCAACTGATTAGTATGCACTTGTCAATTACAAACCCATGACGAACTCATTACAACAACAAAAGTCTATATTTTGTGGTTTAGAACATAGTCACTATAACCAAAGTAAAATGGACACTATGTTTTACACTTTCATTTTTATTACATTGAACTGAAAAAAGAAATGTACTAAATGCACACATCCGGTAATGACTGTATGATCATTTCAAGTGGCACCAGTTGCAGCCCAGTCAGTGTTTGGCTTCAGTGCTCAGTTGCTGTTTTCTTCACTTGAGATTTGTATTGTTTTTGTTTCTCTGATTCTGAGCTAGACACTTAACCCTGTTGCCTACTGTAATAGGTCTAGTCTACTTTTTTTTTTTTTTGGCCCATTCCAAGCATCAAATGTTTGTTAGCTGAAAATGTAAGAAGACAATTGGGTCTTCTTAGATAATGCTTCTCTGATATCAATATGTAAATCACGGTTAACAATGTTTGTCAGAATGACACATTAATAAGATTGGTGTGTATCTTCAGTGCAGGTCTCAACTCCCGCACGTTTACGCCTTTTAATTGCCAACAACTCACTCTACTGAACTGCATCGAGGCAATGCAAATTACAATCATTTGCATAGATTGCTTAATCAAATTATAACCTGTCCCATTGAGGCCTGATCAGGAGAACGGCACAGCACATTTAGAATGTAGATGTAAACAAGAGGGAAATTGCTCCTTCTCACAGCCACCACTTTCATTTACAAAGGAAATTATAAGCATGCATTTCCCCCTTTTACTGATACTTAGTACTAACAGGACCTATTTGTATCAAGTGTTACTTAAAGTCAAATAAAAAACTACTCATCAGAACCAGCACTAACCGAGCGTGTATATAAAACATGGCTAAATGACAGACTAAACTATTAAAGAAGACATATTGTGCTTGTGTCTGCTTTATAACTATAATCTATGACACCCATGGATGATTATGTTATAATTTGCACATTTTAAATTGTAATATTCATCTAAAATGACTTAATAAAAGAAAGAAGTCGGCTCACTTCTGTATTAGAAAGGTGCAGTCAACAGTGAGAGCCGACGTCACCGTAAACATCATTACAACAAAGAATCCGATGGTTAGCTGCAGATCACGCTACCGAGCAACGGAATTTTTTTTCCATTTCACCAAAAGGACTACAAAACACTGGTGAATCGTGCAGGTAACGCTGATTAAGAAAATGAAATTAGAGAATGAAGTACAGAGCAGTGGCTGTATGTTGGCGGTGGTGAAAATGGGGATGGCTCGGCAATATGGCCTTGAAAATAAGTGATCAAACCTGCACAAATCACTCCAGGTAAGTACATGATGGGGGTAAACAAGGATATCATGGTTAAAAGCTATAAAAAGTAAATTTTGCATAATAGGTCTGCTTTAACTATTTGCAGTTGTGCAGCTCCACTCCATTAAATAAACATTCTGTGCAATATAAAGTCTTGTGTTTGCGTTTTTGCAGCTACATTTCAGTTTCCATACATAGGCATTGCGTGCATGGTGCAGTAGTGGTTCTCTGTGCTCAGATCCAGGCTGTGGAGGTAAAGTGTGGGACAGTGCGTGGCCTGATGCCTGGTGTTTAATGCAGTCATCCTCCCTGTGTGGGCCGTGACAGTGATGCTAGCCGACAGCTAACTTCTCCATGTGTAAGCAAACTGGGCTTCACCTGCAGCACAGCTTTGAAGCTGCTTTTAAATGGACACAGAGAGAAGAGCAGGTGGAGGGCACTTCACTAATGTTGATTACAGGATAAAATATTCACAGCATTAAGCAGACTTGCATTAAAGTGTGTACATGCCGTGTGAGAGTCCAGCCATCTCAGTGACAACCATTCAGGCATATAACCCACAAACTCTATATAGCTGTTTAAAAATAATAATGCTTTTGGGGCTTTAAGTTTGTAAATGTAACTTTGTCCAATTCAATTATAATCCCTAGCTCTGAACATGTCTAAATAGGACTCTTTTTTGTTTACATACATGCTACATACATACCTCCTGCAGTAACCCTGACTTTTATCTATTTACATCAAGAAAATAAACACCACCCATTGTGCATAGAAGCTTCAATTTTTTTAAAATAGAAAACGATTTTAAATGTCTTCACTTCACTTTCTCTTTCCCGAAAACCTTGACTAGCGATAATGACTCACACCGTGTTTCAAAAGCCTTCTATAGTATCTAAATAGATACAATGCTTCTGATAAATCCTGCTTCAAACTGCATTAACGTCTCCGCCTGCCTCTTCCTTTGTAACACTTTTAGACCTTAGAACAAAGATACGCTTTGTGCTTGGGCTGCACATTCAGTGAAGATGTGCGTGTCTGCTCCATTACCACTGACTAGTTGATTAACTGTGAGAACACTACAGTCTCAGGTAATGTATTCAGCCAGTCGATAGTAATGGCTTCTCCACCCGTGTCACTGTCTGCACAGGTAATCACTTCTGGACTAGACGCACAAACCGCACGCCTACTGCTCTTATCTCCTTCATTTTTTCCTCTTAAGTAGCGTTAATTGTGGCTAATTTTTTTTACAATGCCTTTCAAAGCCGAGAACATAATTAGATAATCGCGGTAAAGCGTGTTATTCACTTTATCCAGCGGTGACCTTTCCTCTGCAAAGATTTGATTCAACTCCCAAGTTTCCTCCAGGTTAATCCACAGTGTTCAAGGCACACTACGCCCGCTGGTTCTGATTTGAATTGGTTTTCATGCATGTTTTGCTGTCACATTGGGTGTAATTACCTGCTTTTTAAGTAAATCTGAATATCTAAAGCAGTCCCTCCTGGCTGGTTAATTAGTTGAACACTGTAATATTTTCATTTGCACACACAATTATTCTGGAAAATCTTTTTATTGCTTGCATTTAAATAACATGTTGTTTTGTCACCAATTCAGTGGCGGCATAAACAGGCAAATTAGTTTCCACTTAAGCTTTTGTTACACCAGCTTGTTTTCTAATTTGAAAACACAGAATTGATGGGTTTATTTTGCTCCCTCCCAACTACCATTAAATCTACCTTAATAGCCGCGAGCACCTTTAGATGACTTTGGATGTCCGTAAGCTACTGTATGCTCTGCCCATGTCGATAGTGCTTAGCTTTTAAGTAATGGTCATGCCTTCAGAAAGGTCAATGAGATCCCGAGGCTTTACGTCCTCTGCTCGGTGTTGACTTTGCCGTGTCATTGACGTACGTGGGATTGTAAATCAGGGGTCGAATCAAAAGGGGCCGCCGTAGAGCACGTGAAGTAGTAAATCCGATGCCTCATTTAGAAAGTCATGCATGACAAAATAAGGAATGTGACACTGTTAATGTGATTAAAGTGCTACTCTGTTGACATTTCATTTACTACAAATGAGCGTCGCTGCCTGAGACGCCAGAGAGAAGTAGAGGCGCTGGGTCAAGTCGCAATTTATGGAGTTTTATAGAGAAAAAAGCCATCTCCAGTGACTACATAAAGACAGTGTACAGGGTAGGACTACAGTGCCCTTGTCTTAGAGCTCTAGGTGGCTCTGCACATGTACTGACAACACAAGAGTATCAACAGCTCTTAATATAGAGGTAGAGGGCTTCACGTCATGACATTTACATACATGTACATGCCACATTGTATCTGTGTAGCTTGAGGCTGGGTCATGGGTCATGTTTACAGCATGTTTAGTCAGATTGATATTTGCACGTGTAGTGACACTTGAGCAAGACATCAAGTTCAGACTAATTTAAATGTGTTTATTTATATACGGCTATGTAGAGCAGCGTTCATTAAACTGCTGGTACTTGGTTTTCTGGCGGTACTCAGAGTCCTCGACCATTTTAGATTATTTTAGATGCATTTCACATGTGTTTTAATAATTTGTCCAGGTTTACGTCTGTTTTAGTCCTGGTTAATGAGAACATAGTGTACTTTGTAAGCTAAATATTTACAAGATATTCTCTTTGGTGTTAAATAAGAGCAACTGATGTAGGCCTGTCCAGTTTTATCTAGTGGTCAGCTTTATTTTTTACAATTATTCTATATGTTTTGCAGCTGTAAAACCCCTCACCACACACTTTATACACTTTTCTCAGACTGACATTAACATTTTCTCACATTTCTCTCTTGTTGAATTAATTAATAGCGACTCACAATTATCTCAGAGTTCCTCTGACCGTGCCTCTTCGTCCTGGCGCTGCTCTGCTATAGTGTCCAGCATTTATTTAAATTTGTCTGAACACATTCTGTACTGTACAGGAGACACGGCACGGAGGAGACTGATGGACAACGGTCTACAGTCCCTTAGCCAATCAGGACGCAGAACACAATGCACGATCATACACTGAAAAAAAGCATGTAAAATTACGCTAAAAAACTGTACAACTGTAGTACCAAAAGTTAGGAACACATTTTATCACAATGTAATTTGCAGGCGAAATATACACTGGCATACAGCAACAAAATGAAATAATTATCCTCATGCTTTTAACGTATTCTATCTTTGGAATCATAACATGCTTCGTCGCTTAAACTCATTATCAGTAGATTTAAGATTAGTATAGAGAGTATAGATCACTAAATCTTCCCATACACGTCTGCATCACAAATGAAGAAATAACCAACACCCTAAAGAACACACACTACTCTACAGTCCACTACATGTAGCTCTATGTGCTTCGGGACCTGAGGGAGGATTTAGTCTTTCATCATAGTGTTCCTGTTGCGACAGAGGTAATAACCAAATATGCCCAGAAGGAGACAACAGCTCTATATTTTTGTACATTTGCAAAGCTTTCACCAAAATACACGATGAATCATCCAGCACTGTCACTGTTCAGAGTACACCCTAGTGGATATAAAGTAATTCCTAGGCTTTACAATACTCTGCATTATAGTACAAAGCAAACCAAGGCTGTTGGAAAAACTCAGTCCATTGTAGACATGTCTTTTTTGTGTGTGAAAATCTATTGCAATTCATTTCAGTTTGGCTCTTTCACAATTTTACAAAACATCAGTGGTGGACAAGACTTGACTTCACCTGCGTGCCTCTAGCCTCTCATTTAGCTCAATCATTATCCGTTAAAGTACGGAGGTGATGAGGTGCTAACAAATCCTGCTAGCCACTTGACATTTCACATTTATCGTGTTTTTACAGAGTGGTACTATCTCTTGAGACGATAATTAGCCTGTAAATGAGAATTGATCCTGTTCTGCCAGCTGCGGTTGTGGATGCGTGTACAAATATTTGGTTAGCATGCATCACTAGCCGCCGCCTTTGTTCGCTATGTTTGTGCTCGGCCTCATTGGGCATTGATTGGAGATATTAACTCATGCCAAAAGAATAGAGGAGAAATGGGACGTTGTGCAGTGTTTTCGTTTCATAAAATCTAGGCTTGAATAACTGAAGCCCTCCAGGGATAGAGTAATACATACAAATTTATGAGCAAGGCACCATCTGGAGAAAAACATTACCTTTTCAAGGGTTTACAAATTGAGTAACAATATGAGCAATCACTAAATCGTATCGCAGACGTTTTCGCAGAACTTTTCATTGTTAATATTGCTGAAAAAAACGTACATAAACAAAACATAAATAAAGACAACAAGAAATTGAGTTAATCACTGACAACCACCCATATTTTATAACCATAAGCATATTGTAATGATGTGATATTTTGCGTTAAAGTTCAGAGTTGACGCCTTTTGTTGTTCTTGTAAATGTTTTAATGCGTTGTTGCTAATGTTGCTATGACGACAAGTTGATATAAAGGTTGTATTTGTCAGTTACTGGTCTATTTTGGAGACATTCGCTCAATTCAGTGTGTTTAGTTACACCAAAACGCTACAATATTATACCATACTGAGTGAGATTGGTTTTAGTAAATTTCCACTGTTAATTTTAGTGGGAAAAAAAGAGTTGTGTTCATTAATAAAAATGCACGAGGGCAGCAGAAATCCCCACAGTCTGCTGAGTAAACAGTCATGGAGCTTATATGTTTAATCATAAAGTGTGTTTGCACATGACACACTGATTAAACGCTACTTTAGCCATGTGGATATGTGCAGTCAAGAGCTTACATGTGGAGAAAAATCATCACGAGTACTCACCTCTCACGTTAGGCGAACACATAGCCATACTCTCTGTTAATCATAAAATGTTAATTATTTCAACTTAGGACGTCTTTGCGGTGAGTAAAGAGCATGAGCCGTGCAGCGATCGTGCGTCTCAGTTGTCATGGTGAATCCTCTATTTTTGGCTTTACAAATATAACTGCCCTTTTGCTCCAAATAAATATCGGGTTTGGGTTTGGTTGTCTTGCAATCGTCGTGTTTTTCCCTGTGATAAAACTTTAGCTCTGCAGGTCCTCTTCTCAACATGCTCATATGTTTTTCATTCTGCCTTTTCACTTTTTTTTTTTTTTTTTTTTACATTTTTCCCAAGTTTACTTATTAAATGTATGACTTGAAGGTATTTTTTTGTCCTGGCATAATCCCAACTGCCACTAACTGCTACTCAAGGCCCTGTGCCACTGCAGCAGAGACTTGAGGGAGGCTCCATGTTGCTCCGGAGCCTGGATGTTGTCCAAACTGCTTATCCCGGAGGCAGCCAAACTTTCTCTTGCTGAGGGTGCATTGAGGATACGTACTAGCAGTGGGGCTGACACAACAGTCCCTTTAAGATCCCGGTGGCTTTGAAAATGTTATAATACTGACCTTTCCTTTTGGCTCACGTGTTTCATATTTACCAAAAAGCACACAGACGCTCCGCTCCCATCAAGCCATAATTGAGCTGGAGGTCCATCCCTCATTCTTCCGCCTGCTGCTGACACTATCACTTGAACCGCTCGTGTAAGAAATAATTAAACTTTGGCTAGCGTAAATCGATACACACAGCTGTCGCGGCGCCATTGATTACTTCGTTTGAGTGACTTGTCATTTTCTACTTTTATTTTGCCTCAAGTCTTTGTTAAAGTCAAAGTATTGCGTTTTTAGGTGAAAAGCGGCTCGCTGATGGATAGACGGGCTGATGGTGAGATTATGCAAGTGAGACAGTTTGACGCTTTTAATCCCACATTTCTTTCAGGGGAACTGTGTTATGCGTGCACCCTTTTGTGGCGCGCTGTAGGTGTTTTATTTCTTTTTGGTGAGAAAAAGCGTGTTGTGGAACTCATCGGAAGGCAGGTGACAGCTCCTGCACCTGAGCCAGTTTGAATTTTGTTGCCTTGATTTCAGCGTGACTCAAATGATGCATGTAAAAATGAAGACACGTTTTTCACCACCTGACAGAAGTTTCCTCCGCCAAACTGCGAGCGTGCACTAATTAAATGTCAACTATTACACGTTTCAAGACACAGTAGGGAGCTGCCATGTTGGGGAGCTGTTTTGGTGCTTGCAGATTATGCCGGCAATGTTTTTTGGTTTGATTTGACATGCAGAGGGATTTCCAAACAATACAAGAAAGGACAGCACAAATCAAAAACAAGGTCCGAGGCTTGACTTATGACCGCTATGGGGAATTGACTGAGATAGGACTTTGGGTGGGAGTCGAAACGGAACTAATCCTGAACTAAAGGAGGAGCTGTAGCTGGAACAGACAGTCAAAGGGGGCATTTGAAATCAAGGCTTGGAGAAAGATGGCTGCAAGTATCCAGCCTGCACAGTTGTTAAAGTTAAGTTAAGGGGGAGGTATAAAACTGGCCGGAGCCGCACAGTCTAGGAACAATTGCACAGTGAGGGGTTTTTGAGGCTTTGGCTTTGAGCCGATTTCTATGTTTGTTTGTGCCACTAGGGCTGGCTAGATGAAAGAATTTCAAGTCTATAGTTTTAGCTGGGATGAGCAGAGAAGGACTTACGAGAGGGTTCAAGTGCAAAGGAGAAAGGAGGGTCTTTTATGATTTGCTGTGAGATCTGGGTCCTTGAAGGTGACAGAGGGAATGCACTATGGGGATGCTATAAATTTTTAGAGATGGTACGAGCGTGGACTCTGTGCTCAGTGGTGTGTTCATACTGGTATTGCATATTATTTACAGTTTGTACATACCCAGATTTCATTTTAATGTATTGATCAACAGGCATGCTTTGTGCTGTGTTTGAATAGTCACCATATATGTTATCTAACCACAAAAACACACAAAACATGTACCAAAATCAAGTAAGACACTGTATCAGGCTTGTAATGCTAATAAATTGTGAAGCACGATAGATTGCTACAGAGATATATCACAATAAACGATAATATGGAAACTACTTTGCCCCGACTCCCACTGACTTTTCTAGTAAACCATAAGAGAGTCATTAAAAAGCATAAACTACACCAATTAAATAGCAGAGTGAACCAATAACTAGTTTTGGATGTTACTTTCTCATCCCTCTACAGCTCAAATATTACTGTATTATATAAAAAAATAAAAAATAAAAAAACTGCAGAAATTTCCCCATTATTGCAACAAAAATATGCACACAAGAAATATTGGACCACAAAATGTTTGGTATAGTATTAATTGTGACAGGGCTACACTCCATATGATGAAGGAAACACAAATAGCTGTGAAATAGTTTACATTAACATATTGATCTTGATAATTACATATGAGAAAACAATGGTGCGTGACTCTAAAAATACTCCCTTCCAGGCCAATCAGGGACTATTGGACTTACATAAAGCTGCGTTGTCATCCGTTGATTTTATCACCTCAGGGAATAGCCATTATCTGTCCTCATTATAATCCTGTCCTCAAAAAGTATGACAAATCCTGTACAAATATACTCATTTTTATGTCCTGACCCCTCATCTGCATTCTTCCTACACTCAAGTCTAATTACCTTTATGGCTGAGGAGGCGGCTGTTTCCGGTATGAGCAAAAAGCAGATGCAAGGCTTAAGTAGGCTGAGTTAAAGCTCTATGTATGTGTACGCTTACTGTAGGATGCTGGGGTAATCCAATAAGAGCCTGTCTCCACTCTCCACACTCTGAAATGCTGAGGGGGGAGATGGGGTGGCGGCGCCTGGGGGCCTGTGCCTCTAATGAGGGAGGTCTGGGCTTCAACACACACACACACAACACAACAACCATCTTAACCCTCCTATTCCTGCACACACACACACACAGACACAGACACACACTTTCTCCCTTTTTCTTTCTCTCCTCCTCTGTCCTGGAGACTGACTGCGCTGGTTTGTACCCAATTTAGAAGGCTGCTCTTGTGGAAGTTACCCAAGCTGCGGCCCACGGTACACCCACCCCTTTCTCTCATACTTTGTCAGAAAGCTTATGGTTGTCTCAGCAAGTTGGCATCTACCTGAAACAGTGCAAGCGTCTGCAATGTCTGAATGCAGCATCCGAAACTGTAGCGATTTGGATTTAAACCTTTTTGTTTTTGTCAGGATATTAATTAAATTGAAAAGTTACCACACTCTGTTTACTAAAAATGGGACCAAATCATGTAGAATAACAACAGGTTTATATTTAGTTCTTCTCATTTCTGAACCCCTGTGTCTGGCTGTTTAGCAACTTCATTTAGTTCAGAAATCTGATCACGCTACCTCACTATGGGATACAGTTTATTGAAACGGGTGAAAATCAAGGTCTTGTACTACTTGTCTCCTGCTGCGTGAAATATAGCATTCGCATTCTTTATTGGCATACCTGTATCTTCATTTGACACCAGAACATTTTAAAACACCTAAGGTTAATAATTAACACTGGGGACAGGTCAGAATTCTATCGTAGAAATGATTTATTTGTAGATGTTTTGACCGGGTTTATGATGAATATCTCTGTCATCACTTAACTCATTCAAATGTGTATTCATTGTCACTACAAATGGACTAAAGTGATTCATTTTTCTCACTATAGTATAAAAACACAGCAGTCGCTCTCCAGTTATTGAACCCAATTCTATAGCGTGAACCCAACTGATTCATTTATTCAATACTACAGACATTTAAAAGACACATATTACGCTATTTTTGGATTTCTGTTATATAGTTGTTGCCACATCAAAAACACGAGTTCTTCCCTCAAAATGAAAACACTCATACTACAGGAAGTGCTTTATTGTGTTTTTAAACTCCATACACCTTCACTAGAATCATTTGGATGATTTCAAACCTGTAATCTCTACTGAACTAAAGGTAAAAAGTAGCTGTTAACTTGAAAACTACCACTACATGATATCACAAGGTGGAACAGAGCATTTTGAGCTTTGAAGATTTAGACAAAAACAATACAGGATTACTCAAACAACACCAGGTTTTTATAACATGTCTTAAAGCTCACAGAGTCAATTTTGCATAATATAGAACCTTTAATGAGGATATTAATGACAATGACAACACATCCGAATTTAACACTTTTACTTTTTGGTCTTTCGCATAAAAGTAACGTTACACGAGGTCCAGTCCACAACCCCGCTGGTGGAGAGAAAAGGCACATATTTGCTTTTTTAATAACCTTCATTCAAAAAAAAAAAAAAGCACGGGCCCTTACGACTGATTTGTGCCACACAGGAGATGCAATCAAAAGCACTAGGCTTTAATTAACCACCAGTCTGACTTGAGTATCGTGAGTATCCTAGTGCTAATTACCTCAAGTGCCAGTTTTTTTTTTTGTGTTTCGCACTAGTGAAAAGCCAGTTGATGAAAACAGGCCGAAGAATGGATGCAAGGAAAGAGGCTAGATGAGCTTTCAGCCCTTGTCCCAGGGTGTAAATTACGTAACTATACAGTAAAATATTCATGACACGCCCTCGGTATGGGATCCTGCCGACTCTCGAGTGCTGAGCTAACACTTTGCCTTCAGCCATGCTAAGGAGTCCAAAAAGTAACATGGGCCATACAAATTCAACTAGGAAGCCAATTAGAGAAACACTGGTCTTGTCATATGAGCATGCCAAAGTACATTAACAGTGTCGAGGTTACTCTTACAGTGACTCTTTGTGTATGTGCCACCCTTATCTAAATATGATAAATGTATAAAGCACATTCAACCCTGGAAAAAACAGCAAACTAAAAGGCTCCATGAAAGATGTGCATATTAATGACGGGTGCCAAAATAATAAAGCACATCTGGTAAATAGGTCAAGTAAGTCCAATAATTATAATTTGTAAGAGAAGTTGCTGTATAATGAGTGTTTTAGCATTCACCACATTCACTGCATTACATTTCAACTTGAATCCATAAGTTTTCTTTACTTATTGTTGAAAAAATATGCTGACATTTTGTGTTTTTGTGTAGTTGTATTTAGAATAGCAAAATAACACAGCAAATGTTTTTGGCTCTGAATGAGCCTCTGAATCCAGCCTGCAGATGAGCTTAGGCAGATGTTTTATTTTATTTTATTTTAAGTAGTTAGAGTACTGTTTAGGTTGGGGTTGTTTATGACTTTGTGACTTTAATGATGGACAAAAGAATGTTGCAGAGCCGCAGGACAAGCTTATCCTCACTCTGTTTATATCCAAGAGTTACCTCTTGAGCAGATGGTGGCATTTGCTATTTAACAAATACTTTTAGTAAAAATGTATTATCTTGGAAGTCAGTTCCATGACATTTCTCTGGTCAAGCACAGGGAGAATGTGAATACTGTATAAGAACAAGTCTGCATTCATTCTTAGTGATACATTTGAGTTTGTTTTTGTTTTTTTTTTCACCTGGGGCTTACTCCACGCATCACACAATCACATTACCATAATGTTTATGATTCACTAAAATGTTCCGCCTGTCAAACACTAAACAGACACTAAGTTGATTAAGCTTTTCAGAACTCTCTGATGTTGACAGTGTTTTGTTTTCTGCTTGACTTGAAAACAGCTGTGAAGAAATTCAATTCAAGTTTGTAGCACATTTAAAATAACTTCAGCTGACTAAAGTATTTCACATAAAAGTCACCAAAAAAACAAATACACAAATAAGATATAAAAGAAAAGTACAATAAAACAACAATATATCTTTTCTTGCTACTATTAAATGCCAGGGAGAAGATGTGGGGTTTCAGTCAAATCTTAAACTGCACTAAAGACTGAGAGGATCTGGAAAGCAGAGGGAGGCTGTTCCATTGTCTGGGCGCTGCCACAGAAAAGGCTCTGTGGACATTCTGTAAGCGCTGCAGGGAGCCACATTCAGAGAATTACAATAATCCAGATGCAACGTTACAAATGTGTGGACTGCTTTTTCAAAATCCGCTTGTGGAAGGTAGGGTTTTACTTTAGCACGGAAACTCAACTGACTGAAAGAAGCCAGACTATGACAGAGCTAATGTGCTTGTCCAGTTCGAACATAGAGTCACTAGAGTCAATCACCCCAGGATTCCTCACTGCAGGGCGACAATAAGAGGACAGAGGACAAATCATGCTGTCAGGCCCAAGCTGTGGGTTAGTTTGGCCAAATTCCACAATCTCAAAGATTGATTTAAGTTCAGGAAGTTTGTGCTCACCCAAGTCTGTACATCCCTGAGTCCTGCAGAGCTTTGATTGTGGTCTTTGTTGGTCACTGGCAGATATATTTGAATGTCATCTGCAAAACCATGAAATGCAACATCGTGCTTTCTAAAACCATCTCCCAGGGGAAGATTGTACAGAGCAGAGAGTGAAATTATTTAATGAAGCATAGTTTTTTATGTTTCAGATCATATTTGCTTCATATTTACTTCTGTCCTGAACCATTAGTTCAGACCAAGTTCTGTAGACTTTTGAGGACACTTCTCTCCTTGGACAAAGTGCCTCTTTTGAATCAGCCTGTTTTTCCAATGGCAATTCACCACTTTCAGAAATGGATGCATTTGCATAATACACATAGAACTGCTCTTGTGCACTTTCCCTTCCTTCAAATCTCAATAGAAAGCAAAAGAGGAGCTCATGGTTATTCTGCACCAGCATTGTCATATGCAAAACGTGCTCAGACAGTGGCTGCTCTCTGTGCCTCATCATCACTGCCAGTGAATTATCACAAGGACAGACTGGATATTGTAGGACTGTACTTTGCAATGTTAGAGGCCAATCATGACATGCATGACAAGTGTAACATAATGTCCTTAAGACTATGGAGCCAAACTACTTCACTACTACTTCAGAAGTCTAGATCTCTCTTGTGATTTTTATTAGCTTTATAAGATTTTAGGCCAGTGTCCATCTAGAAACAGCAGATTGCATTAATTTCTTGGATTGAGCTATAAGGATCATAGTTGGCGTTTACTCAGTTCATCCTTTACCCAGGGGTACAAAGTCTTGGATGCTGTGAGTCACTCCCTCAAATCAGAACAAAACCAAAAGATTTAAATAATTTGTTCCCACAGCAGGACCTGGCAAGGAGAAGAAACACACAAGAGCTGTGCACTGGCAGCCTGTATCCAAACACTGGCCTGCCAATAGCTGTGTAAAGACATCTCTCAAGACTAAGTGGACAGACCCTCCTCTGCTGCCTGTGAGCACAGCCTCCCCATGGAGCCTGGCTCTGTCTGCAGCGAGAAAGCCATTGAGATTTCTCAATCTGACGTTTATCCAAGGTAAAGAAAAGTCAACAGTATATTTAGGAATGCAATTTACTTTTTGTTTTAAGAAAAGGAGACTGTTACCATGGAAATCCACGACGTTTGAAGAAGTAGTGCAAAACCTCCGCAGAGAGCATTAGCTGGAGTAATGTAAAAAAGTGACACATGAGCTGTTGAACAACCGAATGAGCTGCTAGGTCACTGTAGTGTCAGAAAACTTGAATAAATGGTGCATTTAGTATGTATCATTGTTTAACCTTAAGCTAACTCAAAATTCTGTGGTGAGTGATGACACAATCCCACGATCTATTATCATAAATATCCCAAAGAAAGATGCCTGTTGCACTGCTTTATATTCATCCAATCATAACTCAAAGTATGCATATTCAATTATCTGGTATATTTCATTTTAAAACTAAAGAAATAGGGGGTGTGTATGTCATCTGAAACCCATTGATAACTATCTGTTCAAACTCTACTTTAATTTGTCCTATATTTTCAATCCCACAGTGCAGACTGCAAGTGGACCAGAGCTGGCATTGACCCAAAGTGAACAGATGTCTTGTTCCTTGACCCATGAACTGGACATTGCTATTTGCTTTACAGAGCAACATCTCCCCGTCAGTACGGGCTGAGCTAACCGCAGAGGCCTCCTTTGGTCTGCTCCTTCATAATTACAGAGGTCTGCTGCGAGATACAATATGTCACCTGGCATAGTGCTAAGAATAAAATCAATGTGTGAAAATGAGGCTTGTGTGACAGCTGCTCTCTGCTATAAAAAGACTCCAAAGTTTTCAGAGTAACTCAGATGGACAAGAGCATTTTCTGGTTCGCTGTATGAAATAATGGCATTAATCAACCGTGTGATGTGGGCCATTCTACCAGTCACATTGTAGACATATGTAGAGCAGTCTGGCCCAGATCAGAAATAGGTTATATATAGGCTTTGTCCACTCATTCAGGCCTGTTATGGTGCAGATCAGTGCTTCTCAAAGTGGGGTGTGGATGTCATACATTAGACATCTTGATTTTCTTTCAATTTGATACTGTTTTTTTTATTTAAAGTGACAACCACCTAGTTGGAGTATGGTCAATTTTAGTCTGGTTTTGCGTAAATCTTGTCCCGGGTTAGCCCTTGGGTGAGTCATTGTTAAGTCCTGGTTTAACCTCATTTAAGTTCTTGGTTTAGTCCTTGGTTTGAATCCTCATTGAGTTCTGATTGAGGCTAATGCAAGTCCCTGGTTTAGTCCTGGTTTTTATTGACAAGTTCAGATTAGATATCACTTTGGGCAAAACTCGTGCTGTGGATGTGTCAAAAGTATCGACCATGTTCCTCTTAATTACTTTAGAAAAAAAACTTTGTAAACTTTACAATGAGACAAGACTGAAATTTTGAATACACTGAGCAATGTTTTTGGGAGCATTCTCTGCAGCCCAGTCTTGCATATATAAACCTTATTAGTGCTTGACAAGATGCACAACACTGGGTTTTAGTACCTCTAAGCTAACAAAAAGCTGTGACAAACGTTTTTTCCCCTGAAACAATTTAGAACTAAAATGTAAAATGCCTGTGCTCTGAAAGCGGAAACTAAATAGGTAAATTAATATGCTCTCAGTGGTTGCTTTTTATGTCTTTTTTTTCAGCTATTCATAATGTTTTGAATGTGTTTTCTTACAAAAATAACATACATTCTCTGAAAGTGTGCTTGGATGTGCCTTGCCCTAACAAGTCTTCTAAACTGTCTTGGAAAACCACAAGCAAGTTTGACCTTACAGCGTCATATGTGCATCTAAAAGTACAATTTTTGTTTTGAAATTGTCTAGAAATGTTGGAGGATTGTACTTCTGAGTTACCTAAGGGATTATAATCAGTACGCAGAAGTATTACAGTCATTAGTTAAGACGGTAGCAGCTTCAGTGATCGATGGCTATTCTCACATGCGCACCAAAATTTGATTATAATCTAATTTCTTGACATTTAAGATTATTTAAATGTCATGCAAATCAGAAATTCTGATGTGAGTAATCAAAGATGATGATTTAGCTGTTTACATTTTAATAATCTTTGAAAAATCTGATTTAGAGTGTGCATGTAACCACAGCCAGTGACAGTGACGCTGTTCCTGGTAACTTTTGTGTTTTCCCTCAACATAATTTTGCTCAAGCAGTGATTTAAAGTTATAAAAGAAAAAAGTCAAACAGTAAATCTCTCTGACCTTGAAGAGTCGCAGGATGTTGGCCACCATGATTGACACGGAGCTGGCTGACGCGCCAATCACCCCCACCACTCTCTCCGGCTTGGTGATGATTGGCGGTCCACCGCTGAGACACTTGACATCTGTGGAGTCTTTCTCAATCAGAGCCTGCACAAACGTCAGGGACTGCTCCAGCGCATGGGTGTCCCGAGAGCATGTGTCCAGGATCCGCGCTCCCAAAGTGATATTAGGAAGCAGCTCGTTGTCATTATTGATACGGTCCAACGCGAACAGCATAGCCTCTAATCTGTGGATTCCCTTTTCCTTCTTGAGCTCTCCACATGCTTTCCCATCATTCCCTCTGGCATGTACCGGAAACAGCCCACCCAGAGATATGTCCCCATCTATACGGATTGAGTTAAGGTGAGTGTGGCCTGGCATTTTTGGTTTGGCTCCAGAAGTAAATGAAAAACAACAAGCCAGTAGTAAGACCTTAAAGTAGGTATTTCTGTGGTTTGTCCAAGCTCCCTCAAAGCCCACTCGCAAAGTCATGCTGAGTAGCTAAACAGGGGTCCAAAGAAAGCCAAACTTCTTTGAAAATGTAACTACACACGGCAACTTGCGCATACAAATGTCCTGGAGGGTAGCCTTGCTGTTTTTTTGTCTCAGAAGTCTCCTCTCATGGTCTCTCACTTTGACACAAACTCAGTAATACTAATTATGCAGTCTGGCTCCCACGCTTGATCCTCCGCCTTTCTTCTGTCGGCTTTGTGTTTCTCTCTCGTTGCGCACCTGAGAGTTGTGGCTACATGCGCTAACTAAATAGAACAGGGAATCCACAGAGAGACGTTTTCAAATGGCATTGGCAAGAACAAAGCACTGGAGTTGGCCTCTATTCTCTGCGTCTTCAAAATCACTCTTGGCCTCTTGGTCCTTCAAGTGGCCTCCCCAGCTGGCTCCTGCAAACAGAAAAAATATACATATATGAGATGAATTACTTTAACCAGAGAGAGAAAAAAAGTTAAAATTGAAAAATATTTGCTATATATTTGCTATTATGTCTATAGAAGTGCATCTGTCACATAGTCTTTTATGAATACGTCTCCCACCAGGCTTCTTTTGTGTCAGCTGTTCCCTCTGGTTATGTAAAACATCCCCCATTCATTGCTCCCATTGTTTTCATTTTTTCTCTGCAGTTAATACTTGACAGGTCTAGTCTCAATGCTGGGTCAGAAATAAACATACAGCAGGTTGTAGATTGCAGCATATTTCATAATCCTGGTTATCTAAGATGGTGGCACACAAAATGGCTGTTGTTTTTTATTTTAGATTTTGTGTGTGTACTCTTATTGATTACATTTTACTTTCATTAGAAAACACTAAAATCTACATATATGTTAAACTTCCATTCTGTACATATGGAAATGGAGAACAGATAAAAACAGGCTCTTTGGTCAGTGAATTCTGTATGTAAATAAATGTATGAATATAAAGACAATAAAACAGATGAGATTTATATGGTCATGTCATAATATCACTATACCACATAAAAATTCCAATATCATTATCTGCCTCTTAATGCCCTTATCTGAGATCAGTTCTCAGAGTTTTGTGAGCTCACAAGCTCTTGACGATTCTTCTTGTTCAGCTCCAGGATCACAGCACAGCATTATGGGTTGAACAGAAGTCAGTCGCAGACAAACCAAAACAAACATGGCGACACTGACAGACGTAACTCAGCCTATTTTATCGGAAATAGGGAATGTTTGTTTTTGAAAAACATGCAGAGGGAAGCTCTTTGTGTATTTGTGGACAGATAAGGCGTGCATGCTTTTCTCTCAACTGGATTTAACTTAAGTTTGATTTTTCTTCTTCTGGTATTGTGACACTTCGATCAATCAATGAGATGTATTGTTTGAACTTTCCGATCTTTGGTTCCAATCGCTTTCAGAGAGAGTTATTCCAGATTGATGTGTAGAACTCAGACAGGTCAATCTCTCGAGAACCAGATTAGACAAAGGAATCATCACAAATGATCGAGTCATTGAAGAATCTGACCACAGCCTACACCTGGATGGTTGGATAAAGAGAGCTCTGGAACTTTGTATTTTACCCATGCTTTAACTGCTTTCAGAGCCCAGTAATGAATTATTTGTGCGTGCCGTGTGCATAACTGATTCACTGCTGCCTGGCTCCACTCCATATCCACTGCTGTGTTCTTGTAGATCCTCTGTGGAGTGTTTTACCAAAGGATTATGCCACATAATAGAAAATTAAGAGTGGGATTCCTACAGTCACAGGCATAGTGCTCTTGAGTTATGGACATATCTAAGCTCTGAATTTAGAGCACATTTTAATGTGCAGGTTTGGCCTTGTGTTTGTGTGTTTTACTGAACAGTGGGCAGGTGTCTTCCACAGTGTCGAACTAATAGAGCGATGCATCAAAGCGCAGTGGGAGATGGCTCTAGCTTGGCGCCATTCTGACTCAATTGACCACCGTTCACACATGTCAAGCTCTGGCTCATGCTGCTTTTGTATGCTAACCTAGCCGCTCCTGCTGAGACATGACCCCAGCAGAGGGCAGAAGTAGAAGCACTTTCACGTCAGGAAAGTTGGATGACCAGCACCACCACAGCTGTCAGTAATGTTTTTGAGACCACCTACTCCAATGTCAGCAGTAACAGAGGACAAATCTAACCAGGAAGACTGTATTTCCTGGTTATCAAAGTAGCCTTAGCCTCTCAACCAAGCCATTCAGATCATTTATCTTATTCCCCCCCACCCACTTTTGCCTTTAAATGCTACTAAATCTTGCTTTCTCAGCTTTGTAGTCTGTATAGAATGTATTTACTTCAAGATCGCAAGCCCCATGCAAAATAATAATAACCCGAATGACAATGGCAACAACTTTAAACTACGTGCCCAAACTTCCCTGCCTCTTTCCACCGCAGCAGCAGAACCATCAGCCTATCTCCTCCTACTCTTCAGCACCAGTGTCAGTGGTCCCAGAGGATAATTTTCATTATTCAATTGACTACTCATCACACTTCACTTGATTTCAGTCTGGTTAAGTCTCCCCGTGTTGAAATGTCTTAAACATGCATATTAATGGACGCACAGAATCTCACTGAGGTGTCAAGAGACTGCCTCCACATATACATTATTGACCAGGTTGCCAGTCTGTAGACCTCTGTCTGTGAGTCTTCGTCTTCTTTCTTCTAGTTTAAACCTTGAATCAAATAATAAAGAAGCACTGCCCTCCCACAACTGTGCAGCCTGCCTTCTTCTGTCCTGCTGGGAACTAAAAGGAGATATTTATATCATCCAGCTAAGATCACCCCCTAAAACACAGTATTCATTATGGATGAAGGCCGCAGAGTCACGGCAAAACATCTCACTCCAGGAGAAAGCCTTCAGGACAGAGAGCAAGGAGAGAGGAAAAGAGGTGAAAGGGAACCGAAAATGTTTTTATAACCTCGCCCAAAAAATAGCCAAATACTCAGTCCAAATCATACAGGTAAAAATATTTGGCACAGAGCAACATCACATTTTTGAACACTAATTTAAAACGTGCGAAGAAATTCAACACAAACAGCAAAATGGAGATCTATTCTACAAAGTATAAGAGAAATAATGCAAAACATGATAGAAATACATGACAGATGTGATAGATGATTTATGTTGTGTTATAACTGTCTGAGAAAGAGAGTGACTCATTTTCAAAGTATGTCTCATCTGTATTTGAAGTATCAGGCAATACGCTCAGATTTTAGCTCAATATTGTCTTAAAGGGCCCATATTACACTATTTTTGATCTATGTTATAATGTTGATTCCTTGTCACGTACCTGGAGTTGTGTTTTGTTTCATATCAAAGGTAGAACAGAGCATTTTGAGCTTTGGAGATGTAACAGACTAAAAATCCAGGGTTACTCAAACACGTGTGAATGAAACAAAACACAACTCCGGGTTTGTTTTTGAGGAGGTAACCAAATTATAACATGGCTTAAAGCTCACAACAGTCAATTTTGTGTAATATAGGACCTTTGAGCTTTTTTTGTCTGGAGAGGTTATTCACGGGCGGCCAGGAAATAGCTTTTTAATTGGCCGAGCATGTTTCTCTTTGTGGCGAGATAGTGTGGTAATAAGGTTGTGTGATAATTTTCTAAGATCGTAATCAAAGCCAGCAAAATTAAGAAAAGAAGCTCTAGGCTAGAAATGTGCTTCATTTCTGAGGTAGCCGATCGCTCATGGTTGTGATTACAAACTCATGAAACAGCAATGAGGATAATTAGAGTGCCCCGGTCAACACAGGAGAGAGTAGGAGTGAGTTTTCTCTGCCGGCAGGGCGTTGCTTTGTCAATAGACTTAAAGAAATTGATGTTTATTGAGATTCCAGAAGATAGTGGGAGCCAGTATAGCTGTATCAAATGTGCATTTTAATGAAAAATATTGATGAACCTGAACTTTCATTTTAGTGACTGCTACATGGCAAACATACATATTGACACCCCCATCCCAATCAAGCACTGAGAGGCGTAAAAAAAAGGTAGAAAAAAGTCCAGCACGATCATCTTTTGAAGCTGGATAGCCAAATGAAATAAAGGCGCTTTGAACTTTTGATATATGAAAAGCACAGCAGTTTTTTTCTTCATTTTATTACTACTAATAGTGATGGGACTTTCAGCTCTTTCACAAGATCCGAATCTTTTGATTCAGTTCATGTCAATGAGCCGTTCAAAAGGCTAGCTCGTTTTATATTTTTTTTATATGACAGAATCCAATGTGAGAACTCATTTAACTAGAAACACACATAATCACTAGAATCACAGAGAGAATCAATCTATTTAAACTGGTTCAAACTGAGTCTGGGAGTGTGTTCACCCTTTGGAATTATGCACAATCTAAATAAAATGTTGCACTACAATAATAATAATAATTTAAAAGCTTAACTGTTATTATGCCAAATCTGTTTTTGTGCATAAAGCTTTCACTCATGTCGCCTGCGCTGCTTCTTATGTTGGTTCAGCATTAATCAGTTTTATAAGGCATACAAATGAGAAAGAAAAAGATTCAGCTGTTTTCATACTGAGATTCGGTTCCAGCTTCACGTTAAGAAACTGTTCAAAAGAGCCGACTCGTCACATCACTAACTTCTATGCCTTTGAAGAATATTGTCTCATATTTAAGCTTGCCTTTTTGTTCCTCATGGAGAGTTTTGGAGGTGGACAGCAGTGACCCTCTCTTTTTGTCACTATGTGGAAGACTGCGCTCAGACTGGCAGCTCCAGCAGATGTTTTAGTCCTGGGCCCAGATGGGACGTGCACATAAACATCAGCTGTCAGCAGCCAGAGAGGCGAGGAGGGACTCAAACTTTAGCTGGCCTGTCCCCAGCTCTCCCGCTGTGTGAGCAACCATGCTTTTAGACACAGGCGTCATGCACAAACTCACTGAAATAGACATGATAACAGTGCTGCTGGCCTGACTCACAGCTTCTGGTGTGGATGTCTTTGAATTAACTTTGGTCTTGTGTTGTTATTTCCTTTCACTTCCAACAGTGTTTTCATAGAGGGACAGTGCACAGGTGACATGGAGGCTCAGTGACAAACAGCAGGAAGGGCCGCATCGACTGACCGGATGGAATTTGTTCCTCGTGTGTTTGTGTTGGTTTTATGTAAGAACTCTAGCCAAAGAAAAATTACCTGGTGAGCATAGACTTTATACTTTACAAAGATGTTATTGTCTGCCTCCCTGATTTACAATGGTTTTGATTGACAGGTAGCAAAGCAAAGACAGTGGCTTACAAGTAAAAAAACAAACAAAATTAGAGGATTGATTAGTGGATTTATGCAGAATCAACAAGCAAAGCACTAAACCCTGTAAATCTGAAGTAAAAGAAGTTATTTATTTTGTTTGTAATGATACGGGAATATTCAAGAAAAAAAAGTCTTCTGCATTTCAGAGACATGTGCTTCAAATGAACTACGGTGATCGGAACGTCACAAAGAAATAAATGCTCTCTTCTGTGATTGGTTAGAATCCTTCTGGTGCTGAAATTTCCTGTCAGTCAAACATATAGAGTAGCCATCTGGGGCCAGAATCCCCCTGCTAAAAATGCAATCTCTGTAAGACTGTAGACGTTTAATGAATAAAAGAAAGAATTAAATCAAAGCCTTGCACAATATCCCTTCTTTGGTGAAATGTTCTATATTGCAGGGGTATGTGTCAGACTAAGACATTGTCAGAATATCTCTTGAGTTTTGTAAAACAACTGTAAAGTACCTTGATTGCTCCAAATGAAGCTTGCAGCATATTGCGGGAGTGGGTTTGAAAACATTATCTCAGCATCTGGCTTTTTAGACATGAAAAAATACAACAAAGACGTAAAAGTAAAACACACTTTACTACAGCGGCAATTGTGTTTATTTTGCTTGGCTAATTAAGTACATTTTGGAGAGCAACTAGCTGATTAAAAAACCATTAACTGCTCCCAAAGTTCAGTTAATGCACAACACTATCACCAAAGCCCAACCACAGTACAGCCCATTATGCACTCACTCCTACCATCAAATAATAATAAGACGTACGTTTGAGAGCTCCCATCAAATTGCTTCTATGGCAAAAGTTGCTTCCTGTTAAATGTTAATTGCTAATCCAAAGTAATTAGTGGCATCTATTAGAAAGTTTCTGAATGAAAGTCTTTAGTAGCAGACGTGCAGCTGATATCAGAATTATTTGAAAATGTGTTGCAGGCATTAGGAATGTTAAAGCTCCCTGAGGACACAGAGGCTGAGGGCTTGAGACTATCCATAAGGGGCTGCTCTGAAGTTAAAAGATGCTAAAATACTGAAATAAATATGGACCATGACTTTACAAAATTGAGGTGGGCTAATCAGGAGACTTAACTAATGAGCTTATAAACTTTGGGTAAACAACAGTGACTTGAGTGTGCGTCTGTCGCCCATACAAACTAGTCTGTTACTGATTGGATGAAGCTGGCTAATTCCTTGCTGAACTTTTAGCCATGTTAGAATGTTGCTACCTCGTCAAAAACAGACATGGAGTTGTGTTTTTGTTTCATTCACACATGTTTGAGTGACCCATCTCCAAAGCTCAAAGTTAACAGCTGCCCTTTACTTTAAATTTAGTGGAAATGGGCAAATCCAGGGCTGAAGTAATAATAATCATTCTAGTGAAGGTGTGTGGAGTTTAAAAACACAGTGGAGCACGTCCTGTATTACCACACGATGACATCACACCGTGGAACAGAGTGTTTTCTGTTTGAGAGAAGAACGCAGCCTAAATATGCAGGATTTGTGTGTTAAACATGTGAATGAAACAAAACACAACTTCTGCTATGTTTCTGATGAGAAATATCATATAAACTTCAGAAAATAGCATAATACGGGCCCTTTAATCCAATTGTTATGCATGTAATTTTATTGAAATGGATTGAATTGCGTAGAGATGGATTGGATTTGATATTTTTTCTAATAATAATAGGTCCATATGTTAACTGTACATAGCTGGAACTGTATATGTGCTGTTTTTTTTCTAATGCAAATAGTACGGTATATCAAATTTTATTGATGTAGATTCTCAAGGACACAACGGCAGTATCCAATGATTGAATATGGACTCAAACTGTCAACTTTTACATCAGTGTTGAAACGCTCTTCCTCCGCAACCACTGACACAAATGAAACAGAAATGACTTAAAAACTTTAAATCTGCACTACACTAGTTTTTGTTCATATTTTCATAGCAGATTTGTGACCTTTTTTACCTTAATGTCGAGATAATGGGACGCAATTGCATGGCATTCAGAATTTACATTCCAAAAGCGTCTGGGCCATTTTGACTATAAACCATATCTACCGCCACAACAGAGCGAGACTCACAACAAATTAGTCTCCTTTTCTTTCCTCCAGTGCTTTGTAATCACCTGATAATGTCATCTTTGGCTCGTTCATTGCAATGCATATTTTTATATTCCCCTCTAAAAGCTTCTATCCCTCTGAGATTTGAGGAGAGGAGCAGAGTTGAGATGCGGGTTGGGTTTTACATGCCGTCTCGTGCTGTGGCCTCCATTGGCATGCGTTGTGCTAATAGGTCTGTCAGAGCGGCTGGGCTGACAGTGATGTCCTAATCCGATGGGGGGCCGCTGTGGTGTCCGCTATGCTTCAGCGGAGGAGATACTTAGGCCCACACGGACAAAATGATTGTACTAGAAATGGAGCTCACGTCTCTGCACCCATGAGCTTATAGGTTTTAACATTATCTAACTGTTTTTTTCTAGAGGACCTGCCACCTGTCTGTTTCCATGGAGAGGTTATTGCTTAGTCTTCATCGTTCCACAGTATTGATTTGTTTATTTGTCATTAACCATGTACATTTACCAAATTTCCATGGAGACAAGCAGCAAATCGTAAGGTCAGATTGTAACAAGGTAAGTCCGCTCACCCTCAAACGCCTATAATTAAACAAATGTGAGATCCATACGTTTAATGCGGTACTGTGCAACATCCCAGGCAAAACATCCACCAGAAAAAAGAAAAGTGTCTTTGAAAAAGCTCCATGCAACTGTTGTAACCTTCAAAGGGATTAAGAAAAGGATGTCTTAACTTTTTAGTCTTTACATTTCATTATTCCTCTATGATCCCTCGCTCAGCTTTACTTTTGCTTTGCCTTATAATCAAATATTTTTTTTTGTAAAAGTAATACATGGCACATCTATAGAGATTTATAGCAGTAAGTAGAAAGTCTTACTTGAAACCTTACGCATAGGTTTTCGTGGTAATAGCAGTAATAGAAAATTGATTTTGTACATTCAGAAACAGAGTGTACATGCATGTGCTTTTCGAGCGGACAAATAATGTGTCACAAAGAGCATCTTATTTAATGATGAAAACCACTCCACACCAAACTAAAAGATGAGCGTCGCGAAGTATAATTTAGCAGTTTCGAGACAAACATGTCCTTTCTGTTGTTATTTTTAAAGCTGAAGTAATTTGTTGTTTCAAAGAGCAGCAGGCATGTTTAGATAGCCATCACTTGTTCTTGACACGGGAGCTGTTCAAAATGGAAGAAACCATGGTGTAATTATTATTGGCGTCAAACTGATGACTCTGGCTATTCTTTCAAGATGATAAAGGAAAGAGAAAGGAGGCTATGTGGAGTTGCCGGCGGCAGTGTGCTGACAGATCTGCAGTAACAGCGCATACACTGTATTTGTCATACAGTGGAGAGGCTCGAATAGGGAAAAGGCTCATTAAGGTGTTCACATCTTTCATCATAAAATTCATACCAGAATAATGTTTTTGACAAGACATCACAACCAGGAGAAGACGGAATCTCAAAGCAAAACTATAATAAAATGCAAGTATGTCATTCCAAGGCATTCACCGACTCATCTAAAGTAGGTGCTTCAATCTTCAACAACATTTGCTCTATTATTGTTGTAAATTCTATCGCCAAAAGCAACGTTTTTGGGGTTATGTCAATATATTTTATCTTCACCCACGAGTAATACAAATACGATGAATGACAATATGAGAACTGCTTAAAAACCCCCAAAACACAAAACTCTGAACATTTAACAAATCTCAACTACCACAGCTGTCACAACAACCTCATGTATGTATTGTCAGAGTATACGCTGAAGGACTGTCAAGATCCCAGTCTGCCTTGTGCTTTTGTGCTGTTTTTTCTCTCCCTTCTGAGTCAGAGCCTGGAGCTGGGTGGAGATTCGAGCTCCTCCCACACACACCTGCAACTAATCTCTAATCAAGCTGCACCTGGGGAGGATAAAAGGACCGAGGACACTGACACTTGTCCGCATATCCTCAGTGGTACTGCTCTGCTTGGCTCAATCTCGGTTTTTTGCATTCATGCCTTGCGTGGATATCGGATATCTTTTCCCCTTGCCAGATCCCGCTCCCTGAACCTGCACCGCTCTTCCGTCTCCAACCCAACTCCCCACGACCGGTACGAACCTCTCACCCTCCGACCCAGTTCACTTCCACTGGTAGGAATTTCCTCGTCCCTGACCCCGGTGTCCACGACCCACTCGAAGACTAATGCAAACAACCGTCTGCCCTGTCAACATTCATTTGCATAACATTATCTGTAAATAAACATTGTTAAGATACGCAAGATGTTGATATGAAAAGTCCTAATCCATTCTGTGCTGTAAAAATCTTCCAAGAAATTCCACAAAAACGGTGATTTGGAGAGAAAAAATGTATTTCTTAGACATAACCAGCCATCAAATCAGTAGCCAATGGATCAAACCTGCAAGTTAATGATTAAAAAATATCTTTCCTCCAATATAAACACTTTACATTCTGCTGTTAAAAATATCTACATCATTCCATGTCCCAGCGGAAACAACACAACCCTTAAAACTGTTGACTCTCCTTATAATGTGCCTCTGTTTTGTCAGACAATGAGATCACGTCGACAAGCGCGATGCTGTTTGGATGACTTGCTCTAACCTCTATGGCCAACTTCAGCCCAATCAGTGCAAATACATCACATTCTGAAGGGCCTGAAATAGGCTTTGTGAGAATGAGTCAGATATGTTCCAGGTAGTGACGAAGACAACATGCATATAACTAAGGGACAGATTGAGACCGAGCTTCATCATATGCACTGAACTCTAGGCGCACTGGTCCTATTTAAAACAACTACCTTTCAGCTACATTGTCTGTTCCAATCTGTTTCAAGACACATCATTTAAAGTCATATTTAGATATTTATTATTTGTGCCTATATTACACAAAATTGATTCTTGTGAGCTTTAAGTCATGTTATAATGCTGTTACCTCCTCAAAAACAGACCTGGAGTTGTGTTTTGTTGCATTCACATATGTCTGTACATCTCCTAAGCTCAAAATGCTCTGTTCCACCTTGTGATGTCATGAACCCACCTATCTTTTACCTATTCTTTAACAGACATCAGCAATTCCAGGTCTGAAATCATCCAAATGATTTTAGTGAAAGTCTATGGAGTTTACAAACACAGTGGAGCACTTCCTGTTTTACCACATGACATCACAAGGTGGAACAGAGTGTTTTCTGTTTGAGAGAAGAACTCAGCCTAAATCTGCAGAGTTTGTGTGTTAAACGTGTGTAAATGAAACAAAACACAACTCCAGGTCTGCTTTTGATGAGGAAACAACATTACAACAAAGATCTGAAAACGGTGTAATGTGAGCCCTTTAATTATGAGTTGGAAAAGTTTTTATATATATTTTTTTTTTTGCGCTAGTGTGACCAAAGTATGTCCAGATGACCACTGTTGAAATGTCTCTACATTAAACCACTGTTTCCTTATGCTGACGTCAATATCAACTGCATTTTTTACATTTAATCTGTATCATGTGAGCATTTATCAAGCTAAAATCTTGATGTCTTGATGTTATTAGTATTATCTTTATGTGTAATGAGAGTAAAAATGAGCACAAGTAAAGACGCTGTGAACATGTGTATCGCTGGAGTCGTGTGTGTCCTTTGACTCCAGCTGTAACTGTTACACTACACTGCACAACATGAATCCAGCTGCAAACATTCAGGCGCTTTGTTGCTGGGGAACCATTTGCCTCTGTGTGCATGTTTTAAATCCACTAACCACAAACTTAAAAGAGGCGACAGTAGCAGGCTCAGTTTTTCATTTTTAATACCTGGCTGTGGCCCAGCTGATATAAGCCAGCCAAAAATGTAATACCCCTTTTCTTTGTACAGAAACGTGCCTGCCGTTGGTAGACATTGCTTTATAACCCCCCAAAATGAACACTTGGTGAAGAAAAAACGAACCTGATAAATGCAAACTAAATGTAACCTCCTGGGCAAAAGAAAAGAAAAAAATATCTTTCGTTTTTTCATCAACTGTTAAAGTTACTTTTGATGAATGATTTCTTTTTATATTTCCGCCTCAAGCTCCTTGTTCGATGCCAAAGTATAATTGTATGACCACAGTCCTACATGTAATAAAACAGCCTTATGTAATACATTTATGATCGCCTGAAGGAATATGAGCCACCAAGTCATTTCACAACGGCAATTTATCATATAATATACCATTATCACATACAATATTGTGATAGGTGATGGGTTTTCTCTGTGTATGGTCGTCTAATATT
The DNA here is from genome assembly GCF_009829125.3 of Periophthalmus magnuspinnatus. NCBI lineage: Eukaryota > Metazoa > Chordata > Actinopteri > Gobiiformes > Gobiidae > Periophthalmus > Periophthalmus magnuspinnatus. Next base: position 5,849,944 of record NC_047132.1, read on the forward strand.
ACCACCAAGTCTTTGCTTTCTCACTGATGTATCCACTTGGTTGCTGCTCGCGGGTGAAGAAAGAGGCAATATTTAAATCAAAATGCAACCTTTACCTAACCTTTGCCCAAGCCTTTTACCGTTCAGTCTTTATGAGCTATTGTGCGTTCATTTGTTTCAACCTGGAGAAGTCTTACATTTTACATAAACTTCCGAGTGCCCCTAGAATTATTGTGTGCTTCAGACATTGATTTTGTGGTTTAAACTGCACCGTAATGTTGACAAAACACAGTATTTTGGAGTGAAAACATTGTTAAATTCTATTTGGGTAAGCTGTCCAATTGACATCAAGTGGATATTTATTGCCCAAAAAATGAAGAAAACAAGAGCTTAGAGGTAAAGTTAGCGTTGAAAATCCACCTAAGCCTGATCACTAGACTGAAACAATTGTTGTGTCTGGCAAGCTGAAATGAAATAGAGAAGACAATAACTTCGGCCAAAGAAAGTGCTCCCCGAATCCAAAAATCCTCTATCTTTCTTTGAGTGCACTGCCCTAATAGTGGAGTAATAGCCGCCTAACAGCACCAAGCACATTTCTGAAAGTGAGGCGGAGATAGGTTTGTCACAGAAAGGCAAATACAAGGAGTGTGCACCTCCTCGGGCGATGACAATGGGTGGCAAAGATGTATTTGAGAAGATTCACATATTTCAAATCACACATTTCTAAGTATAGGCTGGCTTTATGCGCGCTCACAGGAACAGAAGGCATGAATACTGCATCCCACTGGTTGGCGTCACCCGTCAAAGTGGGTTTCAATGTTGATGCATGCTTGGATGGGTAAAGTGTATTTTTTATATCACCAGACACCACCTTTGCAGCTTGTGTGATTCTTTGCATTTTTGTTCATATGGGTTTTCAGTGGTTAAGCTTCAGTACATGGATACTAAAAACTGGAGAGTGTCAGTTCAAGCATGTATATAAGATTGCAACTTGTGTGTACTTGTGAAGCGTTCATCCATTTTCATCCGTTTATCCAGAGCCAGGTCACAGGGGTAGCAGTCTAAGCAGGGACTCCTAAACCTCCCTCAGACACCTCCTCCACCTACTCCCAGGCCAACTAAAAGACAGTCTTTTCAGTGTGTCTTGGGTCTTCTCCAGTGGGACTTTGCCAGAACACTCTCTCAAGGTTGAGGAGCAACTGCTCTACTCCGAGCTCTGAGGAAATGCATTTCGACTGCTTGTATCAGTGGTCTTGTCCTTACGGTTATTAACGAAAACTCATGACCATCGGTGAGGGTAGGATCGTAAAATGACAGGTAAATTGAGAGCTTTGCGTCAGCTCCTTCATTTACCGCAATAATCCAATGATTCACATGTCAATCTCACACTCCCTCCTTCCCTCACCCTGAACTCCTCCACTTGAGGCGTGGACTCCCCACCCACCTGGAGAGGACGAGTCTCCTTTTTACAGTCAGGAACAATAAACATATTATTTGTAGTGGAAAAAAAGGTGTTAATATGAAGGCATATATATGTGTATATGTATAAACAAAGCTGGAGCATCCATTAATGACTAAATAGGCTCCACTAGAAACTTTGTTATTATGTTACTGACCCCTTGCTGCTAAACATTACTGTGATTATCCTCTGTTTATCTTAATTATCTAATTAATTAAGTTAATTATTTCTTTTGCAGTTTAACCTGATGTGCTTGTTTTTAGCCTCCAAAATGATGCCACTTTAATAAATGTCCTTATATACTGGTTTAAAATGTCTACCACTTCTTTTCAGGAGTGGGTCATTAGAGCCAGACAGTACTTATTGAGACAGGATACTGAGATAGGATTACCTTATTATGTAATGTTTAAACTAAGAGTGAATACATTGAGAAAACCCAACTTTCGCAATGACAAATAAAAATAAAACTATAAACTGCACTAAAAGTAATTTACAATACCAGAAAAGTCCAAATGGAATGACTCGTGATTTGTGTTGAGTTTTGCTGCATAAAGAGACAGTTGATCCACAGCACTGGTTTGAATGGAGGTGAGGGGAGCTGTGGATGAGTCAGGCTGTTTACACTGCCTGTCTGTGTCACACGCTGCCTCTGCTGTGTAGGGCTTGTTATTTCCTCTTTATTCTCGGGACCAAAGATTTACTTCCAAAGTTCGGGGAATGGCAGACATTTCTCAATAGAAAGTGCCAGCGCTCTGTAGCAGTGCCATGATTTCAGCTCTCAACACCTGCCCGGGTCCCAATTCCTACATACAGCATGATTGGTTTAGGTAATCACAGTGCAGATGCCTGATCCATACTGTTGTCACAAATTGTAGGGTGAGCTCGGGGTGCAGAGCCATTGGGAGGTGTGGTTCATGGCTTAAAATGGCACACGAAGCCACAAGTGATTCCAATCAATTTAGTTTGCAGTAGCACAAGTGTATAGCAAAGGTAAACAATAATTATGGGAACTTTCACATCGATTGTCTGTGACTAAAAGTGTTGGATTGGTCTTTCTTGAGTCATTCAGTACACTTCAGGGTCGTATTAACTATGTTTCTAACAACTATATCTTTGTTTTAATAATGGGAGACTGGGTTGTTGGCCTGTCGTGATAACACACTTTGAAGTACGATATATTGCTGAAATAAGTATACATGATAAACGATAATACTGAAACTAATTTGTGAGAGCAGATTTATAGCACAAGAGCTATTCTGAATGTTCAATATAGTTAAAAAATCATGAGCTGCAATAAATAAACAGCAGAATGAAACACTTTAGCACTTAGTTTGCATCTGTAATGAGTCATAAAAGTTATTAATTCAACCTTTAACGGTTCAAATCTCATCACGTCACCAAAAAATAACCAAAAATGTCCGCGTAGTGCAAAGAAAAGGCCTCTATGATAAATATTTACCCCTAAAAATCATTGTTCCATCCGTCACGTATTGTTAAAAAGATAGTAAAAGTATTAGTAAAAGTACAAATTATGAATTGACTGAATGAAATATGAAAACTAATTCTTAGCAATGCGTTTGTTATGTATTAGGAAAGGAAGTAATCAATAAATTCTATATTATCGCTTTGTGTCAGATTGGTTAAAGAGGAAGCTCTAAACTACTCATCTCAGTCTTTACAGTTCAGTCCTGGCACTTTGTGATTTTTTATAGGACAGTTAACACCTTATACGGCTGCAGCGATTAACTGGAATAATTGTGATTAGTCTATTAAAATCACATTATTCAAATCACTGGTCTGATCTCTAAAACAAAGGTTTGCCTCATAGTTTTGTCACTCTACACAGTCCTAATGCGATCCAACTTCTCACTAAGTATTTTCTCTTGTACTTGTCGGTGTGTGGCCCGGTGTTAAACTCTGTCTGAATAATTACAGCTGGTGTCAGGGGGTCACCTCGGCTGGGCCTTAATCACAAACTTCTGCCTCTGCTCTGTACATTTCATTGTCCCCTCAGCTTTAAACCCTGCTCCGCTCATCGCAATTCTAATCTCTACTTCCTAACCTTGCTGTATTGATTGTTAAAAGTATATTTATTACTTTTACAGTCTTCTCTTTCCCACAAGATCATGGCTCCTGCTGATTCGATTGATTTTTAATGTCCCTTGATTTCCACACCAGCATCCATTCTGCAGTTTTAAATTATGCCCATGGTCCATCATCAATTTTCCAAAGTGATGTAACCATTCCCTCAACACGGATGGTCCCTCATGGTGACAATTAAATTAAGGAGAAAGCGATTCAGCTACTTAGTGTTGCTAAAGCTGTGCGGGACAGCTGGAGCGGATCACAATAATGAACAGCTTTTAGACAGTGCATCTGTAGACTTAGTAAATGCACAGTAAAACAGATTATATTGATAAAAAAATAAAAAATAAACATGATGGGAAGTGTACCCAAAATATTAAGTTTCTAGAAATATTTTTTTAGATTCAAGTGCTCTCAAATTTGTTGTGTTTTTCTTCCATCTTTGAGCTGTCTAAGCGTTGGCAACAGTAGAGCAGCGGATGGACTCTTCATCCTCTGATCTGGCGGTTCTAATCCCGCTCTCAACATAGACATCATTAGTTGAGTGGACAGATCCAGTGACATACAGGATGGCGGTGCAATTCCAGCTCCCACAGGTGAATACTGTTGTTGTGTCCTTGGGCAAGACACTTAACTCACACTGGTGCATGAATGTGTGTCTGGATAGTTGAATGGTTCCTTGATGTAAAGTGCTTTGAGTGTTTAGAAGGTGGAGAAGTGCTGTATAACCATTTACCATTTTATATCAAGTAACTATTCGCCCATTCACAGATGATGAAATAAAACAAATTAAATAAGTGTTTTGCCCAAGGACACAATGCACTAGGGGAAGTGGATATGAAACCCTGAGAGTCAGTTGATGTGCGTTCTCCCTACTGATGTCAATATTGTACTAAGTCTTTGCTTATATCTTTGTCAAAGGCTGCACCTCAACTCCCAGTGTATAGACTGTTGTCAAATGTTGCCAAATAATGTATAGTCTATGCATAACTGCCGGAATAAACTAAATCAAACTAATAAGCAATAGTGACTGAATAATGCTCTTTTCTGTGCACTGAGGTTCAAAGTTCTTAATGTTTTCACCTGATCCACACCAACATAATCATTACACTTGCAACAATACACACTTCAATTTAAAAAAGAAAAAAAAATTAAACCTTTTTTTATTTATTTTTTACTTTTCGATGGACAAAACTCCAAACATTCCAAGTAGCCAAAGATAGATTAAGTACTGTGTAACTTTAAGAACAAGTACATTATATGAACAACACAACCACAGTTCCAAGAGTAATGCCACAAGATAACAGCAACGAGGTTGGTCTAAAAGTACAAACACAGCTCTGAACATTGTGAACTATAGACAATATAGAGCATTTTAAAGTGAATAATGACATAATAAAATAATAGCATTCGCCTTTATCAGTAAAACATGAAAGCTTTCTCTGACGGATAATGGCGATGTTGAATCTTGATGAATAAAGAGGCAACCAACGAGACCACAGGGTTTTTGGCACTGCAGAGTTATATATCAAAGGTCCCTATCACCATCACAAATACTTATGAAGTCATCTTTAAGGCACATGCACATCCAAGTCTGTCATCTTTCCTCTTTACTTCTATCATTACCCAAAAAAATAAAAACTCAAGTGCATGGACCCAGGCTTCTTAATGCTATCTGCCAACCCTCAAATCTCCGCTACATTTTGCCATTCATCTCTTCTTAGAGGGATCTATGTGGCTTCAAAGGGTCTCCAGTCAGTCTTTGGTCTGATGACATGGATTTAATCCCAAGACTAAAGATTTCATAAAGGCGTTTATTTTCCGTGGCTTTTTCTGCCTGTCATGTGTTCACGCCGGGCAACGGGAGAGCAGCCGACCATATAGAGCATGCAAAGAGCGGAGGAGGCAGAGTTAAATGTAAGAATACAAACAGTAAATCAAAGGGTATTAGGTTGTAAGCCTCGCATCGGCGCTAATTGGACTGCCAGTGCGTTCTTATTAAAATCTGACACTTGCTTTGTCATATTGCAAGTTCTCTGTGTGCGAATCTTGGCAGAAAATATCTTGGAAATCCACAGAGAGGTGAGAGTGCAGTGCTGCAGGCGAAACAGCACATGATGCTCGCTGTAGCAGAATAAATGTTACAATAGTGCGGATGGAAAATAGATTTGTTCTTCTCAACAAGGTACTGCGAGAGGGCAAACGTCAAATGCAATGAGCGGTTTTATAACTACCCTAATTTGTGTTCATGTAACTATATTCATTCTCTGTTGGCAGTAACATTACAATAGATGATCTTTCACAAATAAAGATATGGTTAATAAGGTGAAAACAGGTTCTTGTAAAAATGTTGAGGTAAAACAATAGTCATTACAACCCAGAACTTGCACAATAGGTCAAATTCCCCAGCTAGGTACTCCTGATCATAGACTGTATAAAGGGGGTGTGACATAACCCATAGCATTCTGAGTCAGTCAAATGAAGCTCATTGAGGCTAGAGTAGTTATAGGGGCCAATTTAGAGCCAAATTCCATGCTGGGACTTCCTGCAATCTGGAGCGAAACTGCTGAAGGTAATGCCTCTTCCCGCCCCCACTGCTGGTTTAGCAATGCTGTCAATCAAACCTGCAGCTAATGCTTACGGACACAATAGCAATGTAAAAATACCACGATCATGCAGAGTGGGTTATAACGGACATTGTAAGACCAAAATGACAGTGTGACAGCAGCATTTACAGAGAGAGGGTTGCTAATCTTTCAATAGAAAGTGAATTGGAGCCGACAGAGATGGAAATAAACCCATCCTCATTTCCTACTTAACACACAATCGCTAGCAGGTTAGCGATGTCCAGTTATATATACAGTCTAAGGTCCTGGTCAAGCCTAGTTCAAGATCTAGAGACGGGTTGGGTGCTGCCTTGGTTGCCCATGTGGCATTGAAGGATGGGTCAAATGCAAAGGATAATAAACTGCACCTTAACTTTAGTAGGCGGACAACTGATGTTTTGTAAGCGTGCAGAAAGTATATTAGGTTCCGCCACTCTGTTGCTGATATTTTGATGAATGTCTCCCCACACTGTTCACCCTCATTTCACACTGCTGATGCATTTGGGTGTTGTATTGACTTTCCTGTGCGGTGCTGTTTGTATGTGGCTTATTTGCCTGGTGGACACAATCATACCCCTGAGGCTGGAGTGTATTTTGCATGCGTTGTGTTGAAATGCTTTGAAAAATCCCATGACAATGATTAATTAGCCTGTTATACCTGACTGGGGAAAATACGTCGCAAATGTGAATATGGGTGTATGCAATCCTGACAGCTGTTGCACAATGCCATCTGCAGTGATCCCGCTCTAATCCAACGCCACTGACCCATCCAGCTCCGGGAAGTGCTGGCATTCTCCTGATGTATGACTTTGTTAGACTTTCTTTGAGGGAGCACTGAATCAATGAGAGCAAGCCACAGTGATAATGAGAGTCATAATAGCCAAATGAGACGTGATGATGACCAGTCTGCTTCTCCATTAATCCTGTTCAGACCTCAAATAAATGTGACTCTATTCTGCCAATTGCAACTGTATATCCTGGCTCCTCTGACTTACACTAACACTATGGGGACCAATGATAAAGTTTTGTGCTCGTGTAAGTAGTCTTCTCATATTTCTTAGTGTCCTTGGCCAAAGTACATCAAATGCGCATTGCTCCAGTCTGACTCTAGCAGTGTTTTAACAACAGTACATGGTCATCCAATGTAAAAAAAAACTCATATTAACTTGAGTATAGGTTTTATATTTTTTCTTAGGTTGATTGTAGCATCAATAATAGTATAACAGTGTGGCAGAACTTGGTAGTACTTTCTGTTATATAACCATTCAACTTCTTGCCACAGCGAACCAGGCACATGGTGGTTTGGCTGCTTTTTTTGTGCTGGACAAATTTGCACACTCACAACACACCATATGTTGTGAAGCGAACAGGCATCGTGTGTAATTTATCTTACCTAGGGACGCAATGACACTGTGCAGTTAGTTGAGAGCTCAATTTGCAGAGCCTCTGGTTGGTGGGAAAATGCTTAACCCACTGTTCCACACATAGACTGTATATATAAAAATAAATGGACATGGCTAACCTGCTAGCTGGCATGCTCCAAATGGGTAATGAGAGTGAGCATGGGCAGGAATCCGGCTGTATCTGGCTCTAGTTCACTTTCTATTGAAAAACTTTGCTCTTAAAATGTCCAGATTATTCCGCACTACATGATCTTCTTTGTTTTGTTTTTGTTTTTTGCTATTTTGTCCGTAAAAGAAGATATGAAAATTTTTTGCAGACCAATGTCTCACTTTCTTTCCCTGTGGTCGCTTCCACTAGCGATAGCACCAGGTTTGATTGACAGCATTGCTAAGCATTGTCAATCAAACCTGTTAATCCAGCAGTGTGGGCAGGAAGGGTTAGATCCTCTCTCTGGATTGGCTCTTTGGTTGCTATGATACTCGATGCAACGATGGGTGACGAAAATGGGGATTCGGACTCTCGAATGACACCAGCATCCAGCAAGTCACGAAGATGTTTTCGGACGGCTTCGATGTCATTAGGGTGAATTGGACGGGCTCGATGCTTAAAAGTAGTTTCATCCTGAAGATTTATTTTGTGTTTCACCTTGTCAGTTCGTCCAAAGTCTAAATCATGATGAGCAAAAACTTCAGGTATGGTTCTCAATGTTTGGATGATTCGGTCCTTCCATTCTGGAGGGATTGGAGAGTTCCCAAAATCAAACTGTATGGGGTTTGGATGATCTTTGAACAGTGGAGAATCAGAGGTGACATGATGGGATAGGATCTGCGGTGCCACTACAAGCTCGGCAATGGTACTCAGAGGTGGTATGGTTACGTTCTGCTCTGACTCATTAGTAAGGATGATTGGGACCTTGCGATGTGAGTGACTTGGCAATGTGACGAGACATTTGTGCACACACAGACCTCCAGGCAGTGGCGTGGCAGGATGCTCTACCAGGGCATAACTGGCGGAAAGGGCTGAGATGTTACTGACAGAACCCTCCACAACAACAGTTTGGCTTGCCGGGATTAGAACAGGAGCATCGTTGGCCAACTGTACAACTCCCTCACTGCCTCCTTGACTCTTCTGGTGCCGAATTTGAAGCAAATTTAAAACGGCTCGATACCCATGCAGGGTTGGTTTGAAGTTAGCAAATTCAGTTTCTGCATGTTGTTCGTAGAGTGGGTCAAGCGTGTTCATTCCAATTAAAATTGGTGACTGAAGTCCTGGATGTACATCTGGGACTACTAAGGCCAAAGTGTCAATATCAAACTCTGTGCCCAGGAAATCTTGAGGGAATGTGATGGTGACTTCTACATAACCAAGGTATGGCACAGATTGTCCAGCGGCTCCCTCGACGTGTAACAGATCGCAGAGGGGTTTTACAGGTTGGTGTGACAACTGTTTATTATAAAATGAGACTGGGATAGTAGTCACTTGGGATCCAGTATCAAGTAGACACTGACAGTTCTGACCAGCAAGGCTCACTTGGGCAGTACACCTGGACCCAATCAGCCCTTTGGGAAGGCGAGACTTATTGGATCGTATGGACTGATTTAATGTGAGACACTTCATAGCTTCCTGATTTGCGGGACATTGTGAGTCCTCTTCAGTTCCTGAGTGTCCCTCCACAGGAACTCGTTCTAGTTTAAAGACTGGTTGCTTGATTTCTGCCACTTCTGCTGTTTCTGATTAAACTGTCTTTTCTTGGCAGCCACGAGTGATGGGTTTGGATCATTGTCACAGTTTGATTTAATGTGCCCATCCTCGCCACACTGGAAGCAATAGCCCGGCTTCGGACCAGAGTTTCTGCTTGGGTTTCCCGGCTTACTGGCGTGCGTGGACTTTGAGGGCGTGGACTGTCTGGGACTGGCCTGAGCAGCTGTTAACAATGCGAGTTGTTTCTGGATATCAGCTAGCTGCTTAGTAAGCTGTTGTGTGATTGTGGTTAAAGGGTCACGAGGGACTTTCTCTTCTGTGGCTGTGTAAGCATACTGAGCATGAGTGGTGACTCGGGGTTTGGCTGAGCCTAGATGTTGTTTCATTCTCAATGCTTTAGCAGCTTCCCTATCTTCTTCTGTACGAAGTAGCAATAGAAACTCAGCAAAGGTGGGTGGATTTGACTTGCGTTGTTTCAGCTGTAACTCGGAGATTAAAGTGTTGTCCCAGCAGCCTCGACAGAATTGGTTAAGCAGAAATCGGTCGGTCTCAGTGGCTGGTACACCCCCCCTCTTCACTGTCAAATGCAAAGCGACTTGCAGGCGCTGTAAATAAGTAGAGGGCTTTTCACCAGCATCCTGGAATGTATCCATAAATTTTGCATGCAGTTCATCACCATCCTGGACTGTCCCGTAGGCGGAATCAAGGATTTGAAGGTAGGTCACTGGAGGCGTGTCTGCTCTTAAATGTTTTACAGTGTCGGCCGCTGGTGGAAGTAGACTCTCAAAGATTTTGCGAGACCGCTGCAGATCAGAGACAGAGGAATCTTTTAGGAGGAGGTCAACACCTGAACGCCACGTGTCATAGTCAGATTCATGCTGGGGTCTTGGTAATCTCCCGGAAAACGCTCTGAGCCTATGTGATGAGCTATGTAGAGATAAGTCGTCATTCTTGACTATGTGCTCCACGACATAGCGTTGCACTTCCGGTGGATTGAACTCTGGAGCAGCCTCCGCTGGGAAGGCGGATCTTGGTCTTGGTGTGTACTGGGCTGCTGGGTCAGAGTGATGGTGTGAGTGCTCTTCAGACGGCCCAGTATCTTCACTCTCCCCATCAGGCGGCATCTTCACTTGACCAGAGCTCGAACAGTGCCCAGTTACGGACTGCCCGAGCAGAGACATCACCCCAGTTAAAACCGTAGCGTAATCTTTACCCGTAATTTTAGCCAATTTTTGTAATTCAGAGAGGTAAGTTAGCGTCTGTGCTTTACTCAATTCCTCGGCACAAACAGCAGCTAAGTCACAGATAGTGTGTGTCGCTTGGGTAATTTCGCAAATGTGAGTATATGGCAGTATCTTGCGTAATTCAATTACTGCAGCACCCGAATTATATTCAACAATGAGTACATGGTGTAATGCAGGGGTTAATTTGTCAATGAATTCTACTTTTGAAATTTTCCCATACTCTGCCAGAAATGTACACACTTCATCTGCGGTTGTACCTTTTGTGATATCTTTGACTAGAACAGCGTTTGGTATTTTAACACCCCGTTCCTCCAATATGTCCATGTTATCCAGTTTTACAAAATATATTTACCCAACACTGCTCTGTACACTCTCTCCTGGCTAGCTCGCCACTTTATGTAACAGGTATATGGGGTAAAGACCCGAGTTATAATGCTAATACCTTGGGCTAGGATCAGAAGACTAGGAATTCGGCTCAAGGAGAGAGTGACAGAGACAGTATGCTGCAGTTGGTACCATATATTAAAACCATGTAACACAATAGAAACACAATAGACAAACAATGGCCATACACAAATAACAAATCAAATTGATCAGTGAAATCCAATAATAAAGTTCATTCAGTGATAGTTCAAATGCCCACAACCCCCCCTCAGTCTATATACTGCAAGCAGCAGAAGTTCAAACAGTCATTTTATAAAGTGTTGGAGGTAGATTGTGGCTGGGTCAATTTGACCTAACGATGAGAGGTAGAGTAGGGGCGGAGTGGAGGTAGAGTTGGGGTAAAGTAAGGTTGCGAGGCAAAAGAGACTGGCTATAAGCCTCCTACCGGCCCGACCAGAGCAGGTGCAGTTCACTTGTTGCACAAGTTTCCCGATCTAGGTTCGTGGGTTAGTCTGTAGCTCGCCATCTGGGAATGAGAACCTGGCCTGTGTAAACATAGGACCATGGCCTCAGTCAATACAGTTCAATTCAATGTGTACACAATCATCTGAATTTCAGTAAAAATAAGTAGCAATTGCTAAAATCTTAATCTGTCACAATACTTAACTATCAGTCAATAATCCTAATAAATACAATATACAATATGAGGCAACATTAATTATGTGCATAGAAAGTGCGCATTTGTATCTTCGGACAATTAGCGTTACTTTATATAAATCAAACACCTGATATTAATAACTGATTATGTCATAATGTACTGGCAAAAATTGTAATGCAAGTTTCATAATATTTGCTTAAAACCTTTGGAGTAAACAGGGGTTAAAACCCAATGCTAACCGCTCATTAGAAATGAATGGAGCGTGTTAGGCTACCGCTAACAAACAAACGGACTCACCAATTCCCCTTTATATTATGTAATCGAATCTCATCCCTGACGTGGCATTTCCTCGATGGTCGGTACCTATGGTTGAAGAGTAAGTTTGACGAAGTTGAAGAGTTTTTATGACAAAATGAACGTATATGGCAACTTTAAACCTACCGGCGTCGCATGCTCCTCGCGCTAGCCTCGCACCTGCCGGGTGTGTGGAATTGCTGGCTAATATGGGCGCTGATTGGCCACAACAAGTCACGTGAGCGGGCATGTGAAATTTACGCAGCGGAGGGGAATGAGAGAGAGGGAGAGAGGGAAACTAATATACCAGGGGATCCACAATTTTCACCCGGGTTACACACGGTATATGTATAAAGTAACAATTTAGCTATTCATTTTACTTTTTCAATTGTTAAGCAGGAATGACATTTAAGTTAATTTAATATCCTGGTGGGAGTCTGTTGTGATGATAATCCTGTGTGATGTAACCTCTATGGTTAAACACAGAAGCCTGAGGTTTAGATGACTCATTGATCAGATCCGCTGCACTAAGTCACTACATACATCACGAGTCCCCCATGCCAATACACTGTAACTGTAGACACTGCCTTCTTGGCCTTGTATCTCCTTTGTGTCATTTTTACAGGAAATATTTGATTTGATTCTCAGCTTCTTCCTGCTCAATCACATCTGAACTTCAAGGTCTTTGTCTAGCACACATCTTTTTTCACCAGGGATAAAAGAATCTAACCTAAATTCAAGGTCCTGGCTCCATCTGCCTCCCCGCTGAACACATGCTTACAGGCAGAGTCAGTGCAGCTGGGCTTTTTACTACTGAATACAAGACATTAATTATTCAGTCGTCGTCCTCATCACAGCATCTTTAGTTCTCTTCATCTTCCCTCCCTCCTGTATAGTATGAGAATGTCTTAACATGCAGCAGTCCCACTCAGTGCTATAGGCAGAGCTTTAGGTGAAGCGTGGGACCCGATAATTGTTCTGTGATTTCCTCTGGTTGGCTCTTGGTTCAGAGGCAGACAGTGATTTGGACCTTGATGCAGGATTAGAGCTAAAGCATGCTATGTTTAATATGCACATAACATCATATGTTTATAAAATACTGTTGCTTTCAATCCACATTTGCTCAGGCCAGTCGAAGCAGGTGAGCAGCTTAGAGCACTCGACTAACAGGCAGCATAGAGTACCTAAACCATGGAAGGAGGAAGTACGTTGTGTAAATTCAAGCTCAAACTTGTTCCAAGGTCTGGTGTATTCATACTATTACAGGTGGTCCACTCTGACTTCTCCCAATATTCAGAGTCAACTATATAACATATTACCGGTATACGTTTTTCATCCTTTTTTTCATAGATTTATACTCAGATGTGACTTACCTATATGTGAAATTATTAAAATATATAATTTCACATCTTTGTTATTGTCACACTGACAACTGCATGAAGGCACTCCAGGCTTGTACCAGTATGACAGCCACGCAGAAGAGGAAGAGGCGCTTCATCTATTGCTGGAGCAGGGAGAGTTTTTCAGAAGCAACACTGAGGATGAAGAATTCAGTGGATTTAGTGATTTGGAGTGAGATCCAGAACAAACTTGTTGCTTGTTTTTTTATGCTTTAATTATCTGATTAACTGTTAATATCTCACGTTAACAAACCAGACACGTGTTTAGTTCTGCCTATGCTTCATGTAACTGAATAAATGTGATAAAATGTCTGTTCTTGGTCTAGGGTTTTGTAAAATAAATTTCCCCCAAAAATGTGACTTGTTGTCCAGTGCAACCTATATGTTTTTTTCTTCATCACCATGCATTTTTCACTGGTGCGACTTATACTCCAGAGCGACTTATAATCTGGAAAATATGGTACGTGAAAATGACTGATCGAGATTTTACAGTAAAACTTTCACCACAACACAAACAGTAAATGAGTACCACTTTATTCAGGTGCATTTTTTTCTTTTTATCTTGAATTTGGCATATTTCACTTTTCAGATCAACAAATAACAGACAGTTGTTTGCTCTGGGGTTACAGTAGCCCTTGTGTTCAGAAAATAAACACCCTGAAATCTGGTGTGTTTCCTTACAGCATTAGAGTATTACAATTTACAGTGTTAATTGATTTATTTCAGTAATTGCATGCACCTGGGCAGGCTGAACCTGACTTGTTTACACAAATTTGTTCCTGCATTAGTTTTGAACCATGACTCTTATCATAGTGCAGTGAAGTAACTACTACTCACCTGATTAATTGGCGGCATAACCCAGCCTCAAGCATACCTGAAGTCATCTTCCTTTGCTGAATTAATTTTTTGTTGCCGTAATTGTGCTTAATAATGAATGCGTTTTTTAAGGGCCAGTCTCCAGCTCGCATTCATCATGTTCTGACAGATTCCCTGAAGATTAAGCATTCACGCTTCCCTCCACCGAAAACACGGAGGAGGGTGGTGAAAAAGTCGGTCATTAACAAGAGACTCTGCAGCGGAAGTAGGTGTCTGATTGATCAACTGGGATTTGTGGGAAACAAGGGGAAGGAAAAGTTATGTAAAATACACTGCACCTGGCACATCGTGAGGTTACGGTGCACTGGGGAGACTTACTTCATCCGTGACGCTTATGTCTGCACAACATGCCAGGGAATGTCTGTGATTCAACTGTATTCATTTGAGAGATTTGTTATAATAAACTGAACATATTGTGTAAAACTGGCAGCGAAAAGTGACACATTCTCATTTTGTGCAATTGTGCTACACTGAATTTAATCATAGGTTTCAGTCAAACCTTTATATGCAATGCAATGTTGTCACAGATGAAATATATATATATATATATATATATATATATATATATATATATATATATATATATATATATATATATATATATATATATATATATATATACTTATACGTGGAGAGATTTTGAGCTTTTGTATACTATAAGCTTGATGTATTAAAGGTGTGGGATGTAACTTTTCAGGTGGAGGGTTTGTCTCCATGGAGATGTTATTGCTTTGCTTGAAATATTAAACAGTACGGCGTATAAATTATCCATCGCCATGAAAAAAAGTAATACCAACAAAACACATGCACTTTTAAGTTATGTAATTTAAGAACTAACTATTGTATTGTTGAAGGAGAATGTGCTTTTGACACACGTACCACAGTATACCCCTGATGTCTTTTCTTACGTATTCCCTATTTTGTCTACGCAGCAGCAGTTCAGTCCCCTCCAAACTATCAAATCAATCTGAACAGAATCATCCTGTCTACCAAGCATCATGGTGTACCATCGAGACACATCGTGCTTCTGAAAAATCCCTGCTCCTGAGCCTCTATTTTTATGTGTGTACGTCTCGGAGTATAATGTTCTCTTCCTCCTATGCAGCCGTGTGCACTCTCTCCCCTCACATACAATAAACTACGGTGCTGCACACTGGCACATGTTTTATCTGCGGGTCTCTGTGCAGACTCTGACCAATCTCAGGCTTACGACACATTGGCTTTATTTCATCTGTGAGTAAAACGCACAGCTTAAGGTAAAGCCAGGAGCTTTCTCAAATCTAGGTGATCTGGTCTTTTAGTATCCACCCAAATACTGCTTCATACACTAAGTAGTGTCTGCATTAAGTGTGCAGAGCACTGTATGCTGTTTGCTATAGGGACACATTACTTCACATTGTACTTCATGTGATTGCGGTGTCATGCCTGTTTTGCAATTGTTATGATTCAGTTGTAGTGCACTGGAGCTGAAGAAGAGAATAAATTATACACACAATCAACCTTATTAGTGAACCAAAGGGAAACTAGAATTAATACACAAACAAATGCATAAAACTGGAGAGGTGTACCAATGTAAATATGTTTTATTGTATTATAGTATATTATATTAAACTTGTCTCTTTTTTACAATACTGATTATCTGCTCAGGTGTAACTGTGGTAGTGACAGTATTATATTTGGCCATATATCTGGTTCATGCGTGGAGATTTTAAAATAAATAATACTACTGCCAATGTAACATTTAGCTGCATAAACATGGGTTTCTATACTCCTGCACTGTGTTGGGGATATACAAGTAAAATACCTGTATCAGGATGCACAAATACTCCTAATGCATTATGTACTTAATACAAAGTATAGCTCTAGAGAGTTGCTCAAAATAAGGGCGGTTGCATACAAAATGCATGTAAGTGCAGAAAATCTTGCACGCAACCCGCACGTGGAGCTCACAAACTGCTGCACCCAGGGTTTGTTATTAATACACTGAAGTGTATATGCGACGTGTCTTGTTGGTAATAAAGGTACTGTCAGTCTGGCTCTGTGTTTGCCAGGGGCCTGCTTTGCTTTGCCAGTGCATAATTGTACAGGTCTCCTCTGTCAGCTCTGCACAGCTCCCTGGGCCTGACACGAGGCTTCACAGCAGAGGACAGGGGTCACAGCACTAGACATACCATTAATCACACGATCTGGGTTTAGACTGGGATTATCTACCCCTGGGGGGCCCCAGTCAGTTATGGTGTCCCCCGTAGGTGCAGCAGTGAGGGAAATGTCAGCGGCCGCTGCCTGATAGACTCTATTCTGCAGAGCGCATGAAAGGCCAGAACATTGATTTCAGTTCACCAAGCAGGTGGAGAAAAAGGCAAAAGCAGGACGTCAGAAAAACCCTCAAACTAGCAGTCTGTCTCTGCATGAGGGAGAGGCAGTGTGGCCCGGCTGTGTGCACACAAATAAAGAAGCCAGATTCTGTTATCTGAATCCTAGATAAGTTCACAAACCTTCTGTTGATCTTGATGTTAATGTTGACATTACATCAGAACATGTTTAATAACAGCTGGCCTTTTACTGTTCCACATGAATATAATTTAAACGATCACAAAAAGCTTCAAAGGTGCATAATGTTACACAGTTACCTTTTCTCTGACCTGTGCAAGACACATCTAAACATCCAATATAAACCAAATGGATTTGTTTTAGCAGCGACAGGAGCAGCTTAGTGTGGCTGCTACAGCTGAAACAATAGTTGCAATTATTTATTTAACATTCCTTTCATGTATAGGAAAGCTTAAGCAGAGACTGACTGTGTGCATCGTTTCCAGCAACAACCCAAAGGATTAATGGAAGCTAAATCAGCAGGTACAGTGATAAGGATTAGGCACAAGACAATGCATGAAAATTGAAGGATTAAACTCCGAGTTAACTTCAAAACAACAGCTAAACTGGCAGGTGTGGAGGAACAGAAGTCTGGTAATGTGCATATTAAAAATACAGATGGATAAATACGCTGTAAACACATGCAGCATTTTGTTTTTACGGTTATTTACGGGTAATCCGGTGAACTGCTGTTGGGGTCTTTCCATGTGGCTTGGTCAGAGATGTTCAACATGACTAACAGGTGCCCACTTCTATGCCCTCTTCCTGCTCTCGTTCAGGAGGGATGGAGTCAGGCTCCCCTGAAGGCTGTTGTCTTAACCCGCGTGATTAACGGTGCATTAACGAGATTGCAGGTCTTTGAACACATCACGCACTGGCATCGCTTCTGCATTATTAATGGCAGCACAAAGAGCTTGTTTAATGAGGCCCAACTCTCTCAGAGGATCATGATTAGGCATGCGACGGGTATTAAGTCTCACCTCTCCAAATCTCTCTCCACAATGCTCACTATTTAGACCTGATTTGGATCGTTTTGCATTTTCATTAATGTATGTTTTGGTAAATGGGAGTGAGAGAAAAGATGGCGCTTGACGAAAGATCAGATTCACCCAAAATAGCATCACGCTGGCCTGGTTTGTGTAATCAAAGGAAAAAGCTATTAAGATTTTGTGGTGGAAATGTGACGTTTTGCGTGCGTCTTAACTCACTGAAGGCAATTGGGGTTATTCATGATGCACACTGAACACTTGATGGCACTATCTTTACCATCATGTTATTGCGTTTTTTGTTTTAAATAGATGTCTCAACCATTTAGTACTTTTAATTTCATTTAATTACCTCGAAGAAATTCATTATGGAGTCATCTGTTATAAGCTTCTTTAGCAATCATGTTTACACACGTATACCAAGACTCAGGGGACAAAATTTTGGACCTTGTTGGGTACACACTATGCAAAATTTTTGAGAATCCTTCCAAAGTAGTTATACTTAGGAAGCTATAACTGATTTAATTTGATTTACTTACATTAAAATGGGGAGTGGTAGAGGTTTTCTGCAAAATATTAACCTGTAATACCAAGAAGATACTAAGAATAAAGTTTGAAAACATACAGATAAAAGTTGACCATCACAAAGTCTGCACATCACCATAGGCAAGGCACATTTCAAGTGGGTTTTGTGCAGCTGTCTGAATTTCAAGTTGAGATCAACCCGTTTGCACCTTGTCACTCCCATCTTCTCTTTGCTTCTCTGTTTCCTGTCTGCCTACTGTCTCCCTCCATTTAAGACACCAAAACTGTCTAGAATATCTTTTGGCTTCACATGGGATTCAAAATAATGTGCTAAGCGTCAAATCCATCTGTCATTTCTGGCACGCCATTTATTTCAGTGGGAGCTGACTGTGAACCGGTTGCTTATTTTCCCAACACATCAGCTATTGACAGAAGGTGACAGATTTAATATTATTTAAATACCGTAATGTTTGGAACGGAGTGCGGTGTTTTTCAGACTAATGGCTTGTTGACAGTTTTCGAAGATGGATGCGCAGTCAACAAACATGCATGATAGATAGACAACATATGTGTGTGTATGTTCGCTTGTACGTCCAATTTACCGTTTTACCAACATGGCACAATTTCTGAATGTGCAGCATTCTATTTCACACCAATTATAGCCTAATAGATTTTCTCCGGGGCTGCTGTGGTGTCTTTAGATCAACACAGTCCCATTATTGTTGGGACATTGTAAGTAAATAAAAATAGATTGCATTGTGTTTTGACAGTTAATAAAATAATATTTATATGTCATATTATTTATATATATGAATAATACATATTACATATTAAACGACTGGAAGTGCTCAAATTTAATTCAAACTGTTGACTATCTGGTTGGTGGGCACCTATTATTGCATTAACAGTATTTTACATAACATTCAAAAGATCTAATATTTACTTTTGCTATATAGTAATTTACACTCTGAAACCCATGAATAGACTACAAAACAGGGATGATTTTGACAAGAATTTTAGCTACAATTTTAAAATCTGGCTGAAGTTCATCCCCTCCGTGCGTCAATGTCATTCGGTGTCCGGGGGTTATGAGCTGCGATTACCTGCTCACCGTGAACGTTGACATGTTTGATAATCGGCGTGAGTCGTAGGATTCGAGTGCTGTTGAAGTCGGGTGAGAGCAGCGCGTGAAGGTAAAATACAGCAGCAGGCAGACCACAGCTCCGGTGGGCTGGAGCGAGGCGCAGAAGAGGGCTGGGGCAATAAAGCATCTCTGACGCGAATTCTGAACAAAGCACTGAACACACGAAAGCCAGAAAAGTTTGGTGACAAAAGCTTCGGACTTTAAACACAGCCATGCTAAAGTTAACCCTGTCAGCGGTTTGCGGTTCTCCTCTGGCTCATGCTCCTCGTACGGTGTGAGCAGGTCAGCGTCTACGTCTTGCACAGAACAATTTAAAACATATTAAAATCATGTAAAATACAAACCATTTTCCCACTTTCCCAACACTTTCAGATTTACTGTCACGATATGGACTCTTCCCTGCAGCGTTGTACTTGATTACAGCTTTATAATTGATTCTATGGGTTATCTTAAAGGTTAGTAAAACATGATCAGAGGCGGGCCTAATAACATGCGCTGTCTCCTTTATCTCTACACCCCTAACAGCAAAGGCGTGGGAAGGAGAGCCATAGGCGTGCAATCACAGTCATTGACCGGCATATCAATGCAAGAAGCTTGCATATGGTGGATTTTCTTTCCTTCAGTTGCTAATGTACACTGCCAACCAATTTCCCATTTCTGCAGCTTAAATTGGAAGGCTGGGTTCCCGCTGTATGCAAATGATCCCTACTTTACTCCTTCCCCGTGACATAAATTTCTTTGGCGGTGAAATATTAGCATACTTTTGTGTTGAAGCACAATTCAACAGCGTGCGTGCGGAGTAATGCGGTAACCAGTTTCTTTTCCAGAGCTTTCAAGTAAAAAGCAACAAAGAAATTTCATCGAGCAACAATTAGTTTGACTTGGCTGTGATTATCCCGTCAAACAGTCACGGCAATGTTGAGACAAAGGTAGCAATTAACAGACGTCCGCCTGCTGAACACCTTTAATCACGACAATACAGAACAAACCCGGCGCTATATGGGGCTCCTTCATTAAAGTCCTGTACTGCTGGGCTGGCCATTAATGTTTCAGATTCATTTTTCCATCATGTGTGCAAAACAAGAGATTTCTAACATCTATGGAAATGGTGGTTCTGTCTCATATTGGTGTGTTGAATTTAAAGCAGAAGGCCCACTCACCTGATTAATGCTATGTGTTTGTGCTAAAACAAGGAAAATTGTCAAATGAAATAACCTAAAGATCTAGGCTTTTAGGATTATAAACCTGTGCCATGGTTACATATTTGGCACATTTGGACCATCTGGTTTGAGTCCAGATTTCTCACGTTTCAATCAGTCAATGTATAAGGTAAATAAATACACACCCTATATAAATACACCCCTATGTTGAGATCCTAAAAAGGGATATTCACAATGCTTTACAACAAGGAATCATCCACAGATAAATAGCAAAAGAGGTAGCTATGGATCAGACCTGGATGACTGAGGGTTTGCGCAGACCTCCACAGATAAACCCTTTGAATGCCTGTGTATGAGTAAATGGCCTAGAATGCATTGCCCAAAGACACAATGGCAAAATGTAGTAGCAAGATTACACCATTCAGCAGCACCTAAAAGCAAACCCAGGTTCTGTAAAATACAAGTGGACTTCAAACAAGATCAGCTAGTTCATGTGTACATGCTCACTGAGACACAAATCAAGCAATTTCTATATCTCCAAGAAATCTGTTAAAATATTTCACTTATTTTTCTTGGTCTCTCGTGACTGAAGAAAAAAAAAAGAACACACTTTCTGTTCGATACACACCAAAATAGTATCTTCTTAGACTCAACGCTTCCTTAAAATGTAATCACAATCTGCTATTCCTGCACTGGGGAATTTGCTAGCAGACTACAAGAAGCAACTGCCAATATCAAGCCATCTGCAAAGTGCTAAAGTTTCCTATATCCACTGAGTCTTTAACAGAAGGCTGTAAAGTGTGTCTACGGTCCGGCCCCGACTCAGTCCAAATGTCACGGCTTGCATTCTTCCTCTATGGCCCCTCTTTAATGGGGTTTGGGAGCGCTCTGAAGTGTGTGTCAGACTGGGCACAGTGACAAAACGCTTCCAGCATTGTTGTTTGTGTCTTTGAAGTCGGTTCGCTTAGTTATTCTCAGACCGTAATGGTTTTCCTTAAGCATATGGGCCGCCCTGATCCCCTCCCTTAGTTTTGTCACTTCTCACTGGACACTAGCGCCTCATCAGTCCCTCGGGCAGATGGCAAAGAAGAACGCTATACTTCACCAACCACCAGTGCTGTTAGAATACAGTTTGTTTTGGTTTGCGTGTGCATAAAATAATTGAGCTAAGAGGTCCGTGTTCATGGTTTGGATCAAAGATTTCTTAGTATTGCATGTGTCGAGCTCCAGGGGAATATCTGAACATGTATGCGGAGGGAAGTAATTCATTTATGTGTGGAAATATATGGACGTATATATGGTTAAAAATGCAGCTTGCGTACAGCCTTGGTGATTCTGGCAAGGCATAAGTAGCATGCTAGAAACGTTAGCATGTTATTTAATTTACCATGGTTATGACGAACGGGCAACATACATGTAAATATGTACTCATGCCAAAATGACTCAAACACACAAATGTCTCATATCTAAAGATGAGATTTTAGTCATGTCGGAATGTTTTTACCTCCTCGAAAACTTACCTGGAGTTGTGTTTTGTTTCATTCACACATGTTTGAGTAATCCTGCATTATTGTACTGTCTATATCTCCAACTCAAAATCCTCTGTTTCACCGTGTGATGTCATAAAGTGTTAAGTTAATAGCTGCCTTTTACCTGTTTAGTGCAGTAGAAATTGGCAATTCCAGGGCTGAAAGTATCCAAATGATTCTAGTGAAGGTGTATGGAGTTTAAAAACACAGTGGAGCACTTCCTGTATTACCACATGATGACATCACAAGGTGGAACAGCGTGTTTTCTGTTTGAGAGAACATAGCCTAAATGTTGTACAATACTGTGTGCAAAACATGTGTTAATGAAAGAAAACACAAGTCCAAGTATATTTTTGATAAGGAAACAACATTGTAACATAGATCAGTGTAATATGTAAATAGTGTAATATGAGCCCTTTAAGTATTTTATGTTATAGTTCATTTAAATCCTTGAGTTTGCTTGGGGCTACTTGCGTTTCCATCTTTGTTTCCATGTCAAAGATTTAGAATTTGATGGTTGGAAAGATGTCTTACGATAGTGTACGCTAATGTGTATATGCCTGTTACAATTATATGGCTAATTCATTTAATCTACATTCTGTAACAGCTTTAAATTGATATGTTTCTTTATAGATGTGTTGCTTATGAAGAAAACACCAAACCTAAATGATCCATTATAAGACTGAATGTGAGTTTTCACTTGTGCATGGATTTAAACTTACACCACATTTTTCCAAAGTTGTTTAGAGCCCAGAGGATTATGAAATGTTTTTTTTTTTTTTCCCCTTAACATGCATTAGGCATCTGCTTGTCCTCCACTGAGACCGGAAACCATTTCTGAAACTTTAATGTTATATTAAATCTTGCTTAGGCATGTATTACAAGTAACCACACGCCCACATTGGAGAGTGGTCGAACTCCCTTAAAGCCCAGTAAAAGTGCTGTCTGCCTAGTATAGAATAATAAACCACGAACCGGGAATATTAACATAGATTCCAACTTATTCACATATTTGACATTTGACAGTGTAGAAGAGAAGAATAACCTCGCTGTGGCTTTTCCCCATAGACGTGCCCAATGAACTCTGTTAACCCCATCCCTCTGCTGCAGGTCATCTCTCTTATCTAGCATGGTCACACTGGAGGCTGGGAAAAGGAAAACAAGATAAGTATTGTCCTGGAAAGGGCCTGTTAGGAATCTGCTTCACTGTTAGCTTTAAAGTTGTTGGACAGTAAATTGCACACAACAACTGGTTACAGAAGTGCATAGTCAGGTGTTTTGTTGGTGGGGCGGTTTCTTTTCTCTACTGTAGCAAAAGTCACAAAAGGCATTTTTAAGCAACTTTTGATGGAGGTTGAGGCTTTGACCCAGAAAATGAAAAACCCGCGCTCTTTTTGGAAGCGGCAGCATTGTCTTTGGTCTGCACAGTTTATAACAGAGATATGTCAAAACAAGTGCCCCGTAAAGCATTTTAACTGTAAGAAGTATCACTTTGGTTTACTAACATTTAGTGTTATAGTGGTTAGCACTCCTGCCTCATAGCTAAATTGTCAGGGGTTATATTCCTTTCCTGAATGGGAGGCTTTTGTGTAGCGTTCGCATGTTCTCTCTGTGACTGTATTGGTTTCTTTTCCTTTCCCAAATAAATCTACCTACCAATTGGCTCATACTCCTGCTAAGCATATCTGACCATGAACCTAGCTTGATATTTGGAGGAGGTCTCTGGTGACTGAGGTTAGACTTTATCCCTGACAGGTTTCCCCCAGGGTCTCTGAAGGATGTGTTAATGCAGATAAGACGTTTCCTTATGTATATATAGTGTAGCCAAGACCCCGCGTTAGATTTCCAGCAGGGTCTTACTGTATATAGTTTGCATGTTCTCCCTACATTTGTAGTTTTTCTCTGGTTGCTCTGGTTTCTCCTACTAAACTTATGAAAATGAATCCCAGAGTCCTGAACGAAGGTTATATTTTAATACTAGCAAACCTAACAGGATGGTGTTTTGAATGGAGGTTGTGGGCTTCTTCATACGTGGGCTTATAAATAACACAAATAAATAAATAGTTGCTATTTGTGCTCAGTCTTCATCTCATTATCACCCGAGTTTGTATTTTGCACTCAATAAATCAATGTTTTTGTACCACTAATGCAGTTGCAAAGCTCTAATTAATTTCAGCGTCTCTGGATGTTTGCACCTTGTTACTCTGCAGCAGAAGAGATATGGACGTGAGGACATCACCACTGACACCTGACCACATATTATAGGTGCTAACTATAGATCGCAAACATTTTAGTATTATTATTGTTAATGTCTCTTTTTTTTGTTTGGAGCTTTCAAGATAAGCTAAAGACGTCAATCACTGACTGCAAAAACTGGTAAGCTAATTTAAGTTAATTGAACTGGTGAAATAAATGACTTTATCTGATGCGATTAATTTGCCCCACTAAATAGATGCATGCAATTTTGTCAACATAAATTATAGTTAATTCAATGATATTTACTTGTGGCTGTAAAGTTGCCACTCAAAGCAAAGACATTTCGTTTGGAAGGCTAACCTTTACCTTAATTTACATCGTGTACCTCTAATTTCAGTTAATCATGACAAACTTTGAACAAATTTCCCTACAGGGACCGTAAAGTTTAATATGGCCTTCAGTTTTGAATATTCTAGGAGAGTAATTTTGCTTCTTCACACGCAGTACCCTTAGAAACTGCCATCATTGCACTTAAAGGTCCTATATTATACAAAATTGACTCTTGTGAGCTTTAAATTATGTTATAATGTTGTTACCTCCTCAAAAATAGACCTGGAGTTGTGTTTTGTTTCATTCACACTTGTTGTTGAGTAACATTTTATTATAAGTCTGTCGACATCTCCAAAGCTCAAAACGCTCTGTTCCACCTTGTGATGTCACGATGTGGTAGCTTTCATGTTAACAGCTCCTTTCATCTTTATTTCAGTGGAGATTGGCAATGACAGAGTTGAAATGATCCAAATGATTCTAGTGAAGGTGTGTGGAGTTTGAAACACAGTGAAGCACTTCCTGTATTACCACATGACATCACAAGGTGGAACAGAGTGTTTTCTGACTGAGAAAAGAACTCAGCTTAAATATGCAGGATTTGTGTGTTAAACATGTGTGAATGAAACAAAACACAACTCCAGGTCTGTTTGTGATGAGGAAACAACATTATAACATAGATCATAAACCAGTGTAATAAGGGCCCTTTAACTAACATTATGTACCTCTGATTTCATATAATAATGACAAACTGGCATTGGACAAATTTCTCTAGGGAGATAATTAAGTTTACTGTAGCCTTCCATTTTGAATATTCTAGGAGAATATTTGTGTTTGTTCAGATGTAATACCCTTAAAATCGGCCGTCATTACCGCACTTAAATTTGCCAAATATGGTACATGTTGATGAAAATTGCTGTCTAATTTTCAAACCAAAACATGTATTCATTTATCAGTTTTTCCTCCACATCAAAAGTTTGGAAGTACCTTTTACTTTTGGATTCGGCATGACCTCAAATACTCCTTGTAATGATTTCCCCTCTCTTCATCCTCTTTGTCTGATCACCGGCTATAATCGCACTGCTCCTGCTTCTTTGTGTCACATGCCTGGATTACTCCTTCAAGTTATCCTATTTGAGACCATTCATACGCTCAAACACCCAACTGCTCAAAGTAATACAAGAAAGTTCCTCTGAGATTTGTATATCTTGTGACGAAATCCCTTTATTTTCACCAAGCAGCTTCCATCTCTTCTTGCGCTGCTCCTCGACATCACGCTAAGAGTTCCCGTGTCACGCCATGTGCCAAAGCGCGTATTGCAGAGGCGCTATCTTTGGTTAATATTTGATGTTTCCTATGGGGTCTGCTGTATGCCGATCAAACACGGGAGCAGCCTTGAAACGTCTCTGGCAATTTACACATATCAGTTTGATAGGAGGCAAAGCATCGGGGCTGAAGGGAGGTGATAGGGGCAGCCATGAGAGATTGAGTTGTGCTTGAGTAATAAGAGGAGATTTATAAGCTCAGACCCCATACCAGCAGCCAATTAAAGCTCTTACACCTTTATTTATTGCATTGCAGCTCCTGTCTGGGTTTAGCAACGTTTTTTTTTTAATGCTTTGGCTTCTGTTTGTCTCTAAAAAGAAACAGCATTATAGTAAGACTTTGTTTATTTCCTCCTATCACTTATCACAAGAGGATTGTAATAATAGAACAGACGTAAAAGCAAACACATTTTGAGATGCCAAATGAAATCATAATTATATTTGCAGGTGTTTCTTTATGTTTTCTTACCTAATCTAATATAGTATTGATCAAGAGTGCTCAGTACATAGCAATTAAATAAGTAAAAGCAATAAACGGAAATATACAAACTTACGCTGGTATTGTTGCTCTGATTTTCTATAATCATTCAGCATTCCCAACAATTTTAATTTCAGCTTGCTGTATGCAGAAGTTACTATAAAATGTTTATTTGGGATAAAATGGGAGTAGACGCATTACCACTGCACATTCTGCACTGTGATATGGTGGAATAATGGTACTTTTCACTTTACTTTTGATGGTAAATCGTTACATTTTTATACAGCACTTTACCATCTTGAAGGCACTCAAATCGCTTTACATCAAGGAACCACTCAGCCATTCACACACACACATTCATACGCCAGTGTACACATACTCAAGTGTGTTGCCCAAGGACACAATGACAGTATTCATTTCTGGGAGCTGGAATTGTGTTGCCAACCTTCAAATCAATAGGCAAACTTTACCATCTGTCACCCCTGATGTAAATTACCAGTTTCAACATGTGTGAAATCTGTTTTTTTAATATTTATCAATTAATTAAGCTAAAAAAAAACAACATATATTTGGTAAAGGAATACTAGCTCCTGGCCCCAACTGAGTAAATGAACCTTATCATATGAATATTAAATGTCCGTCCTGTAATGTCTCTCCCCAGCACCTCCCCAACATGGCTGCCCTCTGGAGCAGAAGCGTGCGTCCTTCCTGAGGGACACAGAGCCTCCAGCTGTTTGAACATGGAGGAGGTGGCTCTCATAAAGGTTTCATACAGCACCATGCGCACTTCATAAAGCCTGTGACTTTCTCCCCCGCTTTGGCATATAAGCCGGTCCCTGATTGTTTTGCAGTTTGACATTTTCGTATTATTATCACCATTAAGACAATAAAGCAAGGAATTTGGAGTCCATTAGTGTTATGATGAGGCTATTTCGTAACTCTTGAGTGGGTTGTATACAGTCTAATGAAGCCAAATTTTATCTCAAGTAAACACTTTTGAAAAACTGGGAGTAGCGGTACAAGTGCTCGTGTCACTGGAGCTAATACGGTGATGATTTACTCTTAATCTTGATGCATCTTGCTGTCCTAAATTGGGTTGTTTGTCTGCGAGATTACTCCAAATTTTGTTAGAGCATTTTAGACGGACATCAAATAAAGGTTTATCTCATATGGGCCAAGAAAGAGCCAGAGCCACATATATTGCAAAAAAAAGACAAAATATAGGCATGGCTTATGTTTCTGGTGGATACAAACATTATTCACAGTAAATGTATTACAATTTTGCCTCAACATACCTAGAGGATTCCTAGTCCCAGTCTGACAGTCCCTCCTACTTTATTTTTAAAAACAGTGAAGGGCAAGAATACAGGTACTATTTTTGTACAGAATAGGAAAAAAAGTTAGACTAGTCCTGCGGCAAGGCTGGGTAATTATTTTTTTTTAGATGGGGCTACTGTAACATATTACTAAAAAACAAAAATATATTTTGCTTTTCATTTAAATGCTCTATACTCATGCTAAATTTATTCCAATGCATCACACATTCTGATACCCTCGACATCCTACTTCTACACTTCTGCATGTTTTTCATTAAAGATTTAAGTGTGAATGACAACATTTCATTTCTAAATGTCAGTATTCTCCTCAAATGCTGGTTCTGTGGTCGAGCAGCTTTTAGTGTGACTCACCTAGCGCTGCCCTTGAAGTTCTCATGTATTTACTTCAAACACCATCATTTCTTTCATTTGCAGCTTCACTCGCTTCTTGTAGTGCAGTGTAAATGGACTATAATTGGTAGTTTTTAGCTGTCTGCATACAAAGCTGTTTACATGTTGTTTATGCCGTCTGCAGTACCCGGATATTAAGCGTTCCTGCATACAGTTTGACGTGAGGTAGGTGCGGGATGAGTCTTATTTATGAATGTACCAATGTCTTAATATACAACAGGAAAATGTGTATATTTTGCAATAATTGTCATAGACTGTACATGTATTATCATATTTCAAATGATGACAATGGTAAATGGTATATGATCAGATTTTTATGTAGCATTTTTCCACCTTCAAGGCAATCAAAGCACTTTACATCAAGAAACCACTCACACATTCACGCACACATCCATACACCAGTGTACACAGACCACAGATTGTATAAAGAAGTGGACTAAGTGAGTGTGACATCACCCACAGCGTTCAGCTCCAGTCAAATGAAGCTCATAGAGGCTAGAGCAGGTATAGGGTGAGTTCCATATTAGGAATTCTGACCATGAGTATCATAGCAACCGAAGAGCCAATCAGGAGTGAAGCTTTTGAAGGTAACGCCCCTTTCCAACCGCACCGCTGGATTAGCAGGGAGTAGGCAATTAGCAATGTCATCAATCCAACCTTTTGCTAACACTAATGGGAGCGACCTCACGGAAAGAAAGAAGCTGATTTGTCTCTTATTAATGTTCGTATCTTGAATTCCGCGCACAATAGCAAAATAAATATACCAGGAACATGTACAGCGGGTTAATACGAACATTTTAAGATCAAAATGACGAGTTTGACAGGAGCCAGAGTCAATGGAGCCGGGATTCGCTATCGTCAACCTGAGCCACTGTTGCCCCATAGCTTATGTCGGGTGCTCTGAAAGGAAGCAAAGGATCATGGTCTATGTAGTCTTCCCTAATTTTTACTATTACACTGAAACAAAAAAGTGCTTTTAAAATTGAGTGGTGTATACTTTGCGGTATTGAGATAGTATATTCATTTTTAAATATAGGTAGATATAGTTTGGCAGTGAATCCGTCCATTTGCATCAGGGAAAAATGCAATCCATACAGTCCTCAGTGAACTCACAAGACAACTGATACCACAACGTTGCCATAATTGTTACATCCCTTGAAATGACGGATAGTGAAGAAAAAGTAGTGGCGAGGGACTTCAACCATTGCCTCTATCTTTCAACTTCTAAACCAAGATCACAAATAGTATCGTCTCCATGGCATGTCTGAAGAGCCCTCCTCAATCCATTACACTGGCAGCTGGCTGAACCCTGTACAGGCCTGCAGAGCTTCAAAGCAAAAGATATATCCTGATGCTTCCCCGAGGAGATGTGCCCACTCCACAGTGAACACTCTTATCTTTTCATCCAACAGGCCTTCTACAGCCATAGCTTCAGATGTGGCAGCTCCTTCAACAAATACAGCTTTCTCACTCATTTCATTAGAAGCACGGCAAATTGGAGGACAGAATAAATCTGGCCAAATGAAAAAAGATGTTTTTGGCAATGTTGCTATATATCCAATGTTAGGAAGTTAATATGATTTTTAATATTCTAAGAAAGGAAATGTTGATTGATTAACTTTGATCATTTTGAGAAGGATTATGGGCTCCTAGTTTATCAGTTTGAGGTGCAGTTTGGGCAATTCAGCTTTATATTGCAGGATAGACACAACATGTTCCATAACATTTACTGAAAAGGGAACACATTTTGGCACTTATATTTGTAAAAATCTGTAAACCAAGGCATGTAGTTCTTTCCAATCAAAAAGAATAAGTGGAGGACTTATTTAAAGGTGCTCTATATACAGTAATATCCTCTTTTCTGTAGGAGGCTCCATGACCTGCCTGTTTCTTTGGAGATGTTACCATTTTGCCTTGAATGTTCCAGAGTATATCTCCATGGAAACAAGCAAAGCAAATCACATGTCTGATATGTGGAGAAGCAGATACAGTCATAATGCATGTTTTCAAGGTATTTTTGAAACGATAAAATACCTTAAACTGCTTTAATGCGAGATAGGTAGGTTTTAAATCATAGTATAACATTCAACGAAAAGCAATAACATTACCATGGAAACAAGCCTCCACCAGAGAAGTGACATAGTGCTTCTTTAAAGGTCTTGTATTACACAAATGGACTCTTGTGAGCTTTAAGCAATGTTAGAGTGCTAGTACTTCATCAAAAACATCCCTGGAGTTGTGTTTTGTTTCATTTATATATGTTTCAGTAAAACCTTTATTATTATTATTTTATTAATTTATTAATTGATTTTTTTTTTAATCTATTTATTTATTTATTTTTCTACCCAAATGATTTTAGGGAAGGTGTATGATGCCTGACATCACAAGGTGGAGTTTGAGAGAAGAATATGCAGGATTTATGCAATAAAAATGTGTGAATGAAACAAAACACAACTCCAGATATGTTTCTGCTGAGGAAACAACATCATAACAAACAAAATAGCATAATATGGAACCTTTAAATATATTCTTCTCCCATACATTGCCGTGCAGCTCTGACTGAATATTATCTATTCTAAATGACCTGTACTTTGGTCTTCACATTGAAAATGACAGGTGCCATTGATCTGGCACAGCCTCTGTGTTTTGGTCGTTTTGCAGAGTGTGGCTCTAAAAGGTCAGTAGAGACATTGGGAACAATGGTGCTTTTTATTATCTCCTGAGTACCTCTTAAAACTGCAATTAGTGCTCACATGGCTTTCCTGCTGCCAGAGTTACTGCAGTTGTTGACAAACCAATCAAAGTGTAAAAAAGCTTTTAAAAGACCACAAAAGTACAAGTATAACGCACACATCCAAACAAAACCCACTAACTATAATATCTTTCCATGGCTGTGAGTTCCAACTTGATAATGCAGTTTTCACCTAACTTTGGAGCTATAGGAAGCAGATATTTAGCCTGGCTGCCTCCCCCTCATCACCCCAGGACATGTTTGTTGGCACCCGCTCAGAGCACAGAGCAGGGGCGGTGAGCTGGCACAACCTCTGGCAACAAGCAGCATACAGAGACATAGGCAGAGGAGGCAAAGTTACACCATAAAAGTACATCTACCTTGGAGACTATATCTGACAGTCACAATAGTTTATCTGGAGTTACAATAGAGCAGTGTCTCAGTTCACTGTAAAAATATTGTCCAATGGTTTTCAAATCTCAGATGGATTATTTACAATAGAACCATACACATTACACAACCTTGTACTGAATGTGGGGGCGTCAGACTGGTGGAGTAATGGGTACTGTTTACCCAAGGCCCTGTTAATTGTATTTTACTCTTTGCTGTACCTTTTCATAACATAGCTGCTGGCTGAAAATAGCAAATAACATTCTAGAGAAAGAGGCGACAAAGGAAGAAAGTTAGATAACCGATATTGTTGCAAAAACATGATTCTGCACCACATGAGATCTGTTTCTTATTTAAAGACTAGTATAATATCCATCTGTTAATTAAGAACGATTCAAATTTAGTCACTTAATTAAGGGGTTAGGGGATAGGGTGTTAAGTAAGTAGTTACTAAGCCTGAATCATTCTTTCACTATTAGTTCAGCATGAATTCAGCCTTTGGTTCATGCTTTATTGAGGGCATTAAAGTGTAGTTACTGCTTTTTAGTAAATGGTAACGGTCACATTTTTATATAGCGCTTTTTCACCTTCAAGGCTCTCAAAGTGCCTCACATTAAGAAACCACTCACCCATTCACACACACATTTATACACCAGTGTACACAGACACATACACTGGGGCGAGATGGATTAAGTGTCTTGCCCAAGGATGCAAAAACAGCATTTATCTGTGGGAGCTGGAATTGCACCACCAACCTCAACCGATGCTGTTTTATGTCGAGAGTGGGATTCATATTGCCAGCCTTCGGATCAGTGGACAAACACTTTTTTTTCGTCCTATTTTTCTTATAATAACTAGCTTAAATCTCATTACAGAAAAACACTGCGTCATCCTCTTGATCATGCGTCATTCTTGTGGTCCAGTTAAATATAAAGAGAACAAAAAAACATCTTAACCGCGCCACATCTAACAAGGTCCTTTTGAGTCACTCCCATTGAAAATACATCCCACAGTCTCACTCGTATTATTGCAGGAGCAGCATAAAGACACCTGCTGAAGCTTTAAGCAGCTGCCATTTTTGAGCAATTATCGCCCTCTTCATATGTGAGCCATGTGAAAATAAGAGTTCCTTGTTTGTTAATTAGCGCAGCTGTCTCAAAGGGTCCAGCCAGTAAATCAAGTTAATTATCAGCCATAAAGGAAGAGAAAAGCCAAAGGGGACACCATTGGCAGTAACCTTGGCAATGGATAACACATTGGCCTGAAGTGTTTTGGCGCATGGATTATATAAGAAATGTTCACAGAAGAAGTTTTTATTCGTATTTTCAGGGCAGGCATGACCTCATCGCTCTGTTATAAGAGTTCATTTGAAGAAGCAGCACCGGCTCCAAGCAACTCTCATCGGAGGTTAAGGTCAGTAAAGTAAAACAAGTTTTCATAACAAGAAAAAGTGAACAGTAAAGGCAATGTACACATACAGTAGGTTCTTTTTTTCAATGCAAAAGGGGCAGTTTTTATTATATGGTAAAACAGGAGTGAGCAGGTGACTTCCATCCACATCCACATCCCAAGAGGTGTGAGAGTGAAAGGTGGTGGTCGGAAGTCCGTTGGCAGCAATTGTCAGCCATGTTTCTGTCAGTCCGCCCTTGCATTTGTGGCTTTAGTCGTAGCTTACTTCCATCAAGTGTTAGGTTGTCAATGAGTAATGTAATGTTAAGCAACTTTGAGTGCAGTCTGCTAAAACATAGTATTTTTATATATGCCTGTTGTGAACCTAATCTAGTTGCTTAATGTTATCTGTTCCCTTCCTGGCTTTAGTACTTAACAAGAGCAACAACTATAAAACAGCATGCACTTGACCTACACAGCCAATCCTTGAGAAAAACCTACTGTTTACCAGTCTTTCAAGTCACTTCACCATATGGGATTTTCTCCTGCAGTAAATGGTAGCGGCAAAGGGGTTCACCTCACATATACCCTGGTCAATAAATCAATCCTTCCCAATGCAAGCGAGGTAAAACAAAGGAAGTAGTCCAATTAAAATGCCCATATAACACGCTGGGAGAGCAGTGACCTCCATCCAAGCCTTGGCTCTGTACTACTTCAAGACAAACTAGGGATTTCTCAGGTCATGAGTGAGTTACTGAGCCCTTATTGTTCAAATCCAAACGTGTTAGCAACCACTGGACTTTCCTAAAGGCAAACAAACCAGTGCTATTGAAAATAATTCAGAGAACAGCAATTCTATTAAGAGCCCTTGTGATAAGTGTGTAACTAAATAGTAGGTTTTTCAAATCCAAAATGTAATATTTACAGGGAAAGTACAAAGCAACATTTCAAGTGTTGAATATGACATGTTGTACTATTTAAATAAACACAAATGCGGGAAAATAAAGACAAATATTTTGTTTCCAGTTTCCATCCATCCATTTTCTTCTGCTTATCCAGGGGCCAGGACTCCCAGACTTCCCTCACCCCAGCCTCCTCCTCCAGCTCCTCCTGTGGGACCCCAAGGCGTTTCCAGGCCAGCTGAGAGACATAGTCCCTCCAGCGTGTCCTGGGTCTTCCCCGGGGCCCCCTCCCGGTGGGACAAGCCCTAGAGAGGCATCCTGAACAGATGCTCGAGCCACCTCAGCTGGCTCCTCTCGACGTGGAGGAGAAGCGGCTCTACTCCGAGCTCATCCTGTGTGACTGAGCTCCTCACCCTGTCTCTAAGGGATTCATTTCGGCCATTTGAATCTACGATCTTGTCCTTTTGGTCATTACCCAAAGCTCATGACCATAAGTAGGAACATAGATTGACTGGTAAATTGAGAGCTTTGCATTTTGACTCAGCTTACCACAACGGTCAATACAGTGACCACATCACTGCAGACACTGCACCCATCCAACTGTCAATATCAAGCTCCATCCTTCCCTCAGTCGTGAACAAGCCCCCAAGATACTCGAACTCTTCCACTTCAGGCAAGGACTCACCACTGATTCTCATCTCAACTGCTTCACACTCAGCAGCAAACTGCCTGCTGCAGGTCCTAGCTCAATGAAGCCATCAGGACCACATCATCTGCAAACAGCAGAGATGAGATCCTGTGGTTCTTGAACCGAACCGCCTTCAGCCCCTGGCTGTGCCTAGAAATTCTGTCTATAAATACAATGAAAAGGACTGGTGACAAAAGGCTGTGTTGGCGGAGTCCAACAAGCACTGGGAACAGGTCTGACTTACTGTCAGGACAGTATGCCGGGAGAATGGGGTCCGGACAGCCCTTAGCAAAAGGCTACGTACACTAATGGACACCCTTGTGCTTGAACATGGTGCTCGTTATGGACAAACTGTGGCTAGCACAGAAGTCCAATAGTCAACCTGTTCGGGTTCATTCTTCCTGATCACCCTCCTCCAGGTGTCACCTCCAGGTGAAACTGTTTCCAGTTTCACAAATGAAAGTCTGATGGTAAGGAATACCACCAACAAAACATACACAAGATCAAGTCAACTCAAAGTTCCCTAGGATAAATACAATGCAATTCATTTGCATACAATGTTTGAAACATGAATTTTAAAAAGCATTAGGGTTGTCAAAAAACACATAGACTGAAAGAAGAAAGACAATGAGAACAATAGCAGGGTCGTTCAGGGCAGAATAGGTTAGTCTCAGCTGAAACTGGAGACAATAGCCGTTTACAGTTTTAGTGTGGTTAGCCCCTCAGATAGATTTATAGGCAGTGGCCACCAGCATTCGGACCAGAACTGAAGAAGCGGCTTGGATGAGCAGCGAAACGCCTTCACTGCTACAAGATTTGTCCAGTTGACAGATTTAACTTCGTTGTTTGCTATGGATCAGACCTTGACGACTGAGGGTCTACACAGACATAGACTGAAAGAAATTAAGTCATAGTACTAAGTAGTACAATTAGTTTTTGCCATAATAATATAAAAAAATTAAATCTTAAACACACATTTAAAGTTAAAAAGAGACAAAGATTGAGGCAGACAGTCTAAACAACTGAGTTTTGAGTTAGCTCACGAAGAGTGTTGGAGAGTAACTAAACACATTTTCATCGTATTCTTCCCCATACTACTCCTAACAAGCAACAGCTCCCTAACATGTGCCAAAAGAAGAACTCTACAGGCATCATGAGGAGTGCTGAGAAGCCAGTTGCTCACAGGATTTGTCAGTGTGTCAGCGTTGGGCCATAATGGGGTACACTGAGGCTTGTGGGACAATCATACTGTCCTGTCACCGCGCTCCTTGTCGTTGATTAAGGCTTTTCATCGTCCATTGAGTTTAGCCTCGCTGTGCCGTGTGCCATGCTCGCACTTTGTCTTGTGACATGCATAATTTCCTCCCTGCAGTCTCCACCATCTTGATAGGAGCCTAATAGGAACTCTCCCCAGTAATGAAGACCGATCTTCAGATGGCCAGGCACACTCGTTTGTATTAGCAGTCTATCAAGTTCCTTTAAATAGATTAGGTTTGTTTGGTGGGACAGCCGTCCAAAACCAATTCACCAAAGAGGGTTTTCATGGTATTATTGTGGTTTAAGCTGCAGGGTGCTCAAAGTGTGCTCTGACAAAGAAGAGATGAGTACACACAGAGAAAACCAGGCTTGCACTGTTACAAATGAACTCTTTGTCAAAAGTGCCATGTCAGGTGTGAAATTGGTATGCGAACTGTGCTGACTGTAGAATGAAAGTACCAATACATATTATACTAGTGTGGAAGAACTCAACATGCAGCTATAGGAGGCAGTATAGAGTATTATTTTATCTTCTGCATAAGGAATGTAAGTCTGGTCTAGTTTCATGGAAGTCAAAGTCAGTGATGAGGGAACTGCAGTATAAATAATGGTTAGCTACTTAAGATTTATGATTTATATGGTCAATTAACTAAAGCAACTAACAGTAAATTTTTCAAAGCGCAGACAACCAAACATGAGTGGTGGTTCAGTCTCTGCAACAAATAATATCTGTAACCCATCTTTAGATATGGCAGATACATAAGCTCTTTCATAGGACCTTATTCTCGTCATTATGGTTATATTAGTTTACATGGGAGTGGCAACACTGAATTTAAATTAAAGGGGACTACAGAGCTGTTTTAAAGCCTCCCAGAGAATTGGTCCAGCATTGACTTGTTGATGCACATGAATATTAAACATTTTACCCAAAGAAACCTACTTTATATCATATTTGCCAAAGCTTTTCCTGATTTTCCATTGAAATTAATGGGATTCCCGCTTATCCAGAAGTGCAGTTTAGTTGCATTTATAGCAAAAGTGGGCGGAATAAGGTCAATAGACTAAGCTAAGAATAGACTAGAACAGGGCGTCCAAACTATGTCCTTGGTTCCATATGCGCATATCACAATGCATTTTGATACAAACCTAAAATTAATGTTCCAAACTGTATAAAAGATATAGTGGCTCCATTAAAGTTACGTTAAATGCAATCATCTGACTAATCTACCGTGTGACCCAACGGCCTCTGCTCCTCTGCTTTGAATGTTAGTAGTAGTACAAATAAGACAAAAAGTAGGAGGATGAATAAAAAGTAACTCACAATAACTGAAAAAGAAAAATAACAGTAGTCTGTAGATTCACCCGCGTTTAACTCTCCCTCCTGTGTGTTGACATGTACATAGTGATGTCACAGACTATCGCTCCATTGATTTTTACTCTCAGTAGGCAACTGTTAGCATCAACGTCCCGAACAAGATGTTGGGCTCTGCGGCCGGGGAGGATGTGTATTTTCATTAGTGCACCAGCTGACCTCCACAGAATGGCATTAGCCTTTAATGATCCTATGCATCCCACTCAACCAGCTGGAGGGGAGACTCAGCCTAGGTCTGCACTGGCTTTATGGCCTTTATCAAGCCATATTGTAATTCACTGTAACATTTAACAGTGACTTTAATGTTTTGGGTAAATATTTATGGCCGCATATATATAGGTCAGGAGTGATATACTGTGGAAGGCAGCAGCTTCTAACGTCATCTGAGAAAGTTCTGCACTAAATGAGCTACATAAATTTAGCCAGTGTACTTCTTGTGTCTTGTGTCCGCTGTACGCTGCAATAATTGTGTCTGGAAGGGCATCTGGTGTAACTCCCTGTCCTTATGTGCATTTAAACGCGTTTTGCACCCATTTTACAATAACATCTAACTTCTTTCATTGCTTCCTTTGCTACATTAATTGATTTGCCATGACAAACAGAAACAGAAGGAGAAAATACAGCTTACATGCTCAAGTTACAAAACAAGACTAAATACTAACAATATGCATAATATGCTTGTGTTTTCGCGTAACTAATCAACATTATAATTGCGTTTCCTAATCAGCCCTTCTGTTACTACAAACAGATTAACATATTTAAACAGCATTCGATTTTTATTTTTCTTTCCAGTTTTTGCTACGTTATATTTTCATTACTTTTACTGAAATAAGTATACTGCCAAAACAACACTAGAATATTTAGAGACTCACATAAACAGCTCGGATTTTATACATTATGCGTGCACACTGTTAAATTACTTCCCCAACTTGTCGCCTAGCATCATCCAAGTAGCTTACAAAGTTATGATTTATTTTGCACCCCTTGGCCAAAATACACTGGTCCAAATACCAATAAACACTTAACATGCACTGCCACCACCAATCTGCTGGTCGAGATTATCCCAGATTCTGCTCCCTGTGGCCATTTTTGTACAACTTTCAGTGGAGGAGGCCGGAGCTGGCTGCTTGCTGAACCCTGCAAACGCATTATCATCAAAGTAACGAGCCATTGCGTTTAGTGACAATTCATATAGCCCCAGAACCGCAATTCCAGGTGGTCAAATTATACAGGATTTTTTTCCTTTGAACAAATGAGTCATTCACAGGTCTTGGTCAGAAACTTGGAAATTACAGCAATCATTTTGGGATCATATCAACATGGATTTACATGTCATGAGCATGTATTTAAATAACCTTTATCTTTTATGAAGCACTTGTACGGACACTATAAAATGCTTTGCTCTAGTAATTCACTCCTCATTAAACGTGGGACGATACTGATGGCATGGCGGAAATAATTGCGATTAACGATAATCACAATAATGATAAAACTTGCAGTTAAGGATATAAATGATGATTATTTTAATGTTATGGATAAGTTCTATGTTTGAACTACTTTTATATAATTGTACTTTGTTATCAGTGAAAACAACTTCGATCTAGCGGAGAATATTATAGATGAGCAGGGCCGTCCACAGAAATTTGGGGCCCGGAGCAAAGTACATCACATGGGCCCCCCTTTAAAATAAATTAGTAGGAAAAGGGTCCAATCCTGTGCCTTTAAGACTCTGGAGCACAGGACAACAGATCCCTTTGTCCCATTATGGCGACTCCCCTGTGATAAGTAGCTTTTTTTTGGAACAATCTGGTGAAACAATGGCGATTATCTTTGTCGGCGAGCATCACGATTATATAAAATGTCCCACGAATGATTATGGTTTCTACTTTTTATCACGATAACAATCCCGCACAGACTTTTAGCCTGTGTCCCTAGTTGCACTTGCATAGAAAATGACCTCCTTTTTCACTGATATAAATAGTGAGATTTACACTGAAAACATGATAATATTTTTGGGTGTCCTAGCTATGTCTCTGGCTTGTTATTGATGTTATTCTGCACCGTCCACTTTTGTCTGTAAATGCTACTAAACCTCGTGTTTGTCATGTGCACATCCGGTTAAGGGGAATCCCATTAATTTAAAAAGCGTACATTACACCATTTTATAATCTGTGTTATAATGTTTCTGCATCAAAAACAAACCCGGAGTTGTGTTTTGTTTCATTCACACATGTTTAACACAAACTGAAAACACTCTGTTCTACATTGCGATGTCATATGGTAATACAGGAAGTTCTCCACTACTCACTAGAATCATTTGGATGTTTTCAGCCCTGTAATTGCCAATCTCTACTGAACAAAAGGTAAAAGGTAGCTGTTAACTCGAAAACTACCGTAATGTGACATCTCAAGGTGGAACAGAGCATTCTGAGCTTTGAAGATTTGAAGACTTTGTGAATGAAACAAAACACAAGTCTGGGGATGTTTTTGATGAAGTAACAACAGTCTAACATGGCATTTGTGTAATATAGGACCTTTAAATGGAGAGTTTCAGAAAAGTTTTGCCACCAATCTTTCACCTGAGCCATTATTTGTATTACATTTGTTTTTTGCTGGAATACGTGGTCACATTTCACCTTTGATATATTCGAGGTTGCTTGAAAATATTCTACTCTGAAAGGATTTTCAGAAAGTTTGGTAAAATAGCCGGAACCGTGAGGTGACCTGACAAACCTGCCTGTTGGAAAAAGCGCCAGAGGACATGAGCGCGTGAGTCAATGGCACATAATGCATAAGAGAGCGCCGAATGTGTGAGGGTTAATAGATCGTGAAAATGGAGGTGCGATGACAGAGATGGAGCATTTCATTAGCGAGGAGTGGAACGGGTGTGTACGGGTGGCTAGTGGAGTACACGGTGAGGGGGCCACATGCCTAACCTGCACGGACCGTCAGTGTTAGCCAAGTCAGCAGCAGTAATTAGACCCAGCCACACTAGTCAAGCCTGGGTGAGCTTTGGTTAAGCGTCGATACGGCTGAGTTTCACACGACAACACAGCATCCTACAGCCATGTGAGGTTTAACTGAGATGGAGGCAATTAGGAGAAATTAAAGTCTAGTTCAGGGGTAAATGCTTTGTCAGTATATTTTATGAAGACAACGGTGAGGAATGGGTGGATTATTATTTTAAAAAGAGCAATATGTAACAGTTCTGGCGGATGATCTTACTTGCTTGTTTCCACGGAGATGTTTTTGCTTTGCCTAGATGTTTCACAGTACGGAATTAAACATCTGTGCTGTAAAAGCAAGTTACAAGTCAGATTTGTGGAGGCGAACCCCCCTCAGTGAGTAAGTAATTCCCAAAAAAAAAAAAATTGAAGATGTATGTGAAGACAGTATGTGTAATGTCATACTTATCATAGGTATGTAGTGGTATTGGTGATATTGCAGTATTGTCGTGGTCTCTCTTTGGTGCTAAACGGCATGTATTTGTGTTCAAAATAATAGTTTTGAGTTTGTGTCAGTGGAAAAAAAATTAAGATGACTACATATACGATGATCCTTTGCGAAGAACATGGTTTACGTTTATGTTTTTTTATTTATCGAGTATCTTTTTTGGAATTCAGACTGATGTTTTATGTCCATATAAAATCCTTAATGTTTTTTAGAGGTTTTGGGGATGTACAAACTGCATTTAGTACTAGTTCTAATTATATATGTATATGTAACTAGTGCGAAGTATGAATATCAAGCATTTCACATTCTATAAGCTTTGAACTTTATGAATAGCAGCATGTGGAATATCTGGCAATTACCGGAATAAGTAGTTTTGAATGCACGTCTTTGGCATGACGAGTGTGGATTTAGAATGCATTGACTTGTAATTGACTTTAATGGAACACCGCAATTTCACTAAACGCATCCAACCCTTTCATTTGCCTGTCCTAGAAACAAAATTGCAAAACTCACAGATTAAGACATAAATATATGTCTTCCATGTTTTCCAGTGGGATTAATAAGCAATTGTATGGGTTTTTTTTTATCCATAAAATCTAAAGTAGGGGTATGTTGGCGGTGGCGAAGGCTTAATCTTGTGGAACATCCCGACATATCAAACGTGTCGCATGTGTTAGTATTTCTCTGCATGTGTAAGACATCAGGGAAAGGCCGCCCCAGGCACTTAAGCTCTGTGCTTGTGTATGAGGAACCTGTACCGGAGAGGAGAGGAGCGAGAGGGACGGGAAAGAGGGAGGAGAGAAGAGGGGAGGAGGGAGGAGAGGGAGGAGAGGGAGGAGAGGGAGGAGAGAAGAGGGGATCTAGGAGAGAGCTTAGTATTTATATTGACTGAGGAAAGACTACACACACAGCCCCAGTTACAGGCATGTTGTAAACAAAGCCAGGAGGCTGCGGAGTCAGAGGGGAGTAAGGAGAGAGGTGGGAACATCCAGCACGCATGGATATAGGTGGCTATAGCATCAAGGATTTTTTTTTTTTTTTCGGTGCTTGTAAATAAGATGGGAACTAATTAACTTCACCATATCTTTACTTTTTTAATCAAGGAAAAGTCAGATCCACTTTTTTCTTTTATTTGAGAAATAAAAGGTGAATACACATTAAAATACACATTTTATTACAATTATATTATAATACTAATAGTTCATCATTAACATTAGCAGGAAAATACAAATGACCCCATGTCCAGTACATTATGCTTCTTACAGTCCATAAAAAAAATCATTGTGTGCAAGTTTTTACAGTGAAACAGAGCAGTACAAATGAACCAGACTGATTCCCACACACTTACATATCTAAAATGTGCTTTTTCAAATTTCTGGTAAAATTATTAAGCCCTACAGACAGTTTCAGACAATCTGGAGCTGAGTCCACAAAAGTCACACAGAGGTCCACAGAGGACTGAGTGGATCAGGTAGTTTAATAAACAGTTTAACACATTTGTTCAGTGGCGGTGGAGCTGTATTATTAATAATCTCTATTATTAATAATCCGTGATAGGTTTCTTAGATTTGATATCACAGTGGTGATAACAAAATGTTTTTTTTATTGAGTGCCTTTAATGCCTTGATTATGATGATTGTAGATGTAGATGATGACTGGTTGGTCAACACTTGAGTTTTCTAATCATCCATTAGATGATGACATTTCATCCCTTTTTTGTGTTACGACCAAACAGAGATGTAATGTATTATTATATTGTCACATCATTTGGACGTGGACATTAGCAGTGTCAGTGCCTTCAGTGAAGAAGGCTCAAAGCTTATTGTGTCTCTTGGCAAGACCCTTCACTCCCATTGTCCTCTCCAGTCACAGTCATTGAGCTAATATTTGCAACAGGAAATGCTTCTGTCGATTGCTCACTGTGAGACCGGGTCACTGTGGTCATCTCTGTAAAAAGGGAGCATTTGATAACCCTTATGTTTTGTAATTGTCACAGTATCTCATAACAGACTAGTCAACAGCATCACAAATAAATCATATCAGTTTATTTAGAGACAAAAATGCCTCCACATGAGGTCCTCAGTGAGTCATTGAAATGTCTGAATAAAATATCAGCCAGAAAACTAGTGTGTGGCAACAAGTCTCCATTCACTTACATTTTTAAAGCAGACCTATTCTGCAAAATCGACTTTTCAGAGCTTTTAACCATGTTATAGTTGTTTGTTTCCCCTTCTCATTTACCGTCTTGAAGTTGTATTTGGAGTGATTTGTGCAAGTTTGAGCAATCTTTAATTGCTTATTTTGAAGCTCTATCCCCGTTTTCACTGCCACTGGAATACGCCCACTGCTCTGCACAAACTGTGTTATTCAATTTTATTTTCTTAATTGATGATACGATCCTGCAGCATAGTCATTTTAGTACAAATGAAAGAAAATCTGCTACTCACTAGTGTGATCTGCAGCCATCTATAAGAGGGGCTGACAGCTACACGGCGCTTCGTTGTTACGACGTTTACGGTGACGTCAGCTCCCACTCAGCACTGCAGTTTTCTAACATGGACAGTAGTAGACTTGTTTCTTTTATTAAGCTGTTTTAGATGAATATTGGGATTTAAAATGTGCAAATTATAATATAATGATGTAGACTATCATAGATTATAGCTGCATAGCAGA
Organism: Periophthalmus magnuspinnatus; assembly: GCF_009829125.3. Classification (NCBI taxonomy): domain Eukaryota; kingdom Metazoa; phylum Chordata; class Actinopteri; order Gobiiformes; family Gobiidae; genus Periophthalmus; species Periophthalmus magnuspinnatus. The sequence continues at coordinate 5,892,656 of NC_047132.1, forward strand.
CATAGGCACAATAGGTCTGCTTTCAAATGAAAATGTGTTACATGCCCATATTGGATCATCATTCTTCAAGCAATTAAACTTGAGTTTGCTTTACCACTGATGTGGTATCTCTTATGTGCCTTATTTCTATACTGCGCATTGAGACAATAGTTTCTGACAGGAGCCATTTAAAAACCTAGAACATCTTTGGTCTGTGGGTGGAAGCTGCTGTGCTCAGAATAAGCTGCTCTAGTTTTACACTTTGGATTTTTCCCAACTAATAAAAGCAGGACAATGTGCAGCCGTCACCTTTGAGATACTAAACCCATTTTAAACCTGCTAATGCACATCTTTATTTTAGCAGTGGGCTTTTAACTCCTTGCCACCTCTCCATGTAGAACAAGGTCTCCAGTAAAGCATTGCTAGATACTTTTACATGTAAAATACCAAAGAATTTCTGTATTTAGCGGCTAAACATTCAGCCATAAGTCTATACTGCCGTTTTCCCGGAGCCTAAACATGTGTAATGTCATTTCCCACTTGCAGGTGTCAGACATAAAAGCAGGCGAGCTGTAGACTAACCACACTCCTACCAGTGCATTAGTAATCAGCAATGGTGTAAATACAGTGAGATCTGGAGAGGAGGAGTGAAAAAGGGAGAGGTGATTAAGGGACAGGCCAAATGACAAGATTTCACCACGTAATGGGCAGGAACAGAGCAACACAAAACACCAGAGCCCCTCACTGCCGTTATGAGCACAAACAAGCTTGCCTAATGTCTGCAGCTTATGGTGGCATCCCCTGTACACTCCTCTGGTGATGGAGACTACTCAACAACAAGAGCACAAGGGTGAACTGGCCCAAGCAGGTCAACAAATGATTATTGATTATTATAACTTGGCATGGCCTGTCTTTGGATGGGAGGGATTGTAATTTGAGTGCATAGTTTTCAGACTATTGATTAGACCTGTCACAATAACACATTTTGAACTGCGATATATTGCTGAAGTAAAAATAGACATTAAACGATTGAAAAACAAATCATAAAACAGAATTAGTTCCCAAATAGTATTCTAAATGTACAAATCGTTCAAGTTCATAGTCCAACCCTTTCCAGTACAGAAAAATAACCAAAAATATGTAATTAGTATAAAGAAAAACTCAGATTACCAGGGCAAACAGCGAGTTAAATCTGTCAACTGGACAAATCTTGTAGGAGTGAAGACGTTTCACTGCTCATCCAAGCCGCTTCAGATTACCAGGGTTTATTGCGTCGCCAACTGTTTTTCAGCCCCCTATGATTTTTTTTTTTTTCCTTTAAACAGGGAGTGACTGGTGACCAGATTCACATCTTCATAAAGTATTGAAGAAGTGTGTTTTCTGGATCTCAGCCAAAGACAGTATAGCTGAATAACAAATACCACTGTACCATCATCATGTTTACACTGTGTAATGTGTGTAACTTTGCCCCAATATTATTGATGGTAGTAAAGTTGAATTGCACGCAATATTTGTTTAGGGAGACTCAGCTTTATAATAATTATCGGCGTGAATATTAAATAGTTTATTATTAAGTTTATTTTCATTATAGCGACAAATGCAGTGTAGTCATAAACACTTGCACTATTACAAGCTCTACTCCGTCTGCAGTCCCTGAGCAGTGGGGCACTATAAAACTTACCTCGGCTACAAGACATTATTTTATTACATTTTGTATTCAGCAGCATCACTTTTTATATTCCAAATGTGCTAATATCCCCCTTCCAAGAGGTATTGTCCTACTTTTACCTCAAAGTAATAGCTAGCTCCACGTGCGCTGCATGTTGAAAGGGGAATCTTACAGGTTCACCATGACATTTTTTTCATAACTTATCTATCTCCCTGGACAAAGCAGAGGATGCCACCAGGCCAAGTTGCAGGTTAGATCTATGGAGAGGCGACCCACTCACAGAAATAATGAATGTTTTCTAATGTATTTTTTTCCACATATTAAAACACCTATAATAGAATAAATGAAAGATAGATTTGTGTATTTACACAGGGAGAACCCAATGAGAACACTTTGAAAAACAAGTTGGACGCCTCTAGTTGGACGCCTTTGGATTTGAGGACAAAAGCCTCCAACGTGCATCATGGACACACGCTGCATCCAAGTACAGGGAGTCCAAGACCATTGACCCTGCATGTAAACTCGACACCCCTGATGCCCCAGTGTGAACGCACCATTAAACTAATTTTCACGGGTGCCCAGTTTAAATATAGAAAATACAAACAAAAAACAAACAAAACAAAAATGGACAGGCAATGGACATGGAAGTGCATTTAAAATTGCATTTGTGGCACCAAATATCCAATTTTGCTTGTCTTTGAAATATATTCTAATTCTGTGAAGCTAAAGCCAGTCCTTAGACTTACATAGTCAAATGATCTTGTATTAAACGTTCCTGTATCAAAGTTCAACAAGAAGGTGAGATATTCTGGCAGTGTGTCAGTCTGGCAGTGCCTTATATACACAGTTTATACAGTGTTGTTCTTTTGACAGTGATGGCCAAACTATTTTTTCATAAAGTGAACAGTGATGGATTTAAATTCATCACCTGTTATGAAATGAAGGCCTAAGTGAGAAGGTGAGTCTGAAGGTTTCAGAGTAGAGGATGAAGTCTGTGTGTATTATATCTCCATAATCAGGTACAAAAATAAAGGCTGAACAATTTGAACAGGTTGATAAGTTAGAGCAATTAGACAGGTTTAATGCCAGACTGTGGAACATTTCTGACAAAGCAAAAACATCTCATTGACACACAGATTAGCAGAAAAGTTACATAACTCCCTTTGTTTGTGTCTGTACTCTTAATTGACTGTAGCTTGAACTAATTTGAGTCTGTAAATGAAGAGGAAGCTACAGTGTCTAAGAATCATTATGAGGTCAATAATATGAGGCACTAAATTGTGAAACAGCAGCACTGGGCCTGTGCTTTCTGTTTTTATTTATGTTCTGTTGGACCAAAGCAGAGGTGTGTGAGTAATTAATCATGTCCGGAGCATGTCAATAGTGATCCTCCACATATGGGAGCTGGGGGCACTAATAGGGGGCACTGGTATCTTCTCTCAGGCTCTGAACGTTAATAAGATTGGTTTTGTTTGGCAGATCTATAAGTATCCAAGCTAATCAGATGGAGCTTTGGTTTGTTATGGATGTTTTTATCTATCTTATCTATGTTTTTTTTTTTCTTTTTTACCACTTTTAGTAATTGTGGTTCTCTCAAATCACAGCAGGACGGTCCCAGGTTTGATGCATCTTTGTGGTGTTTACATTTCACTGCTCCCTCCTGTCTCCGTGGAAATGTTATTGCCTTTCCTGTAATATTCCATAGTATGGAATTAACCTCATGTATCTCCATAGAGAGATGCAGGTGGCACCACAGGGCCCGCTACAGGTAAAATCTGTAAAGATTTTATTGAGCAATAAAAAGACCTCTAATTAAATATGCAAAATAAGTCAGTTTAATGACATAATAACATTTCAGGCAAAGAAATAACATCTCTATGGAAACAAGCAGGTGGAATATCCCTCACCAGTAACGTTACATAGTGTACCTTTAATATTAATTTTTTTTTTATTATTTATTTATTTTTATGTATTTATTTATTCATGTATTTATTTTTATTGACAAACTAAAGGAGGTCAAGCTTCCCACTCAGCACACACCACCCACACACATCTATCACGTCCATACCAACTCATACTTAAAACAAAATGCACACTACTACTTCTACTAATACTACTACTACTACTACAAAAAATATATATATGTTTGAAAATGATATCCCTAATACCAGTGAGCAAATATTCCACTTCCTATTGTGCTCAGGTAATTTGTTATTCATTGTCGCAATATTTTCTTTTCTAGATTGTACTGATTTTGAATTATTATTATGAATATTATGATATTAGTAGTAGTTGTAGTAGTAGTAGTAGTAGTAGTAGTAGTAGTAGCAGTATTTCCATTATTATAAATTAATCTTGTTCTTCTCAGATCAGAGTGAAATTCTCTCAAAGTCTCCAAAAAAAGCGGGTGTGTTTTGTCACATGTAATAAATTGAGAGCTTTAATAGCTCTTATTATGTAACTTGTGCCTTTGTCTTTTATAATGACTCAGTGCGGGTCTATAATATTTGATGTGAATTTTACACTTGTAATTTCAACTCACAGTGGGCTCTCCCTGCATCTCCAGCTGCATCTATAATTGAATATTTCCATGTGGCCGTCCTATTGGAGCCGACAGCGTGCCGCACAAATGCTAATCAAAGCCGGGAACAGCGAGCGCAGGGCGGGCTGCTGTAGACAGTGGGGTTGGGACACTCGTGGAGCCTCCCCCCATCTCAGCTGGCAACAGATTACTGCCTCCACTGGTGAGCCGAACAAGGGCCGACCTACAGCGGTCTACAGCAACTACAGGAGACCAGAGCTTTAATCATGCATGAACAAAAAGTGGAGATATTTTCCAGCGTTTTTTTTTTTTACTATTTGCTGCTGCAGACCTACTGTATATGGGTCATTCTGAGGCAGTAGTCTTATATCAAGTGTCATGGATTTCAGTACTGCTCAACCAATGCCATGGGTTTTATTCACCGAGACTACTAACAACTACAGTAAAATCTAACTTACATCGTATAATATATGTGTATTGCACTACTAAACCCAAATACTTTTTCATTCAGACAGTTTTGTGGTGAGGTTAATTATGGATGCTATGGAAAAGCAACACTATTATAGAGATACATTAACTATTGTAAATAAGGAGGAGTAAAGCGCATCCAAAAGAGTGCAAATGCAGGGGCAAGACACTGAATTCAAACACTACAGCGCACAAGGTCGCCGATGTTTTTGCCTTCGTCATTTTTCTTGGTAGTAGTTTAGCATTGGGTCCCAACCAGTCACACCCTGTGCAGCTCCAGCCCTTTTTATAATAAAAAACACAGTAAATATATAAATAAACCTCATATTAGGTTAATGAGAAGAGATTCAGGTGATTAATCCAGTACTGTTCCTTCCTAAAAAGTTATTGAATGATACTGAATGATTGAATTCAACAAAATGTTTTTCCATAGGGCAGTTTGATTGCATTTGATCGTACTTCTTCTCCAAAAGGGCAACTACGAAACTCATTTCCCTTCATGCAAGTGTTTGAAACTACTGCAGCAGGAATATTTGATACATCAGATATTAAAATAAAAATAGTACAATAATTGCTGTTATATTTTTATAACCTTTTAGCCCCAGCTGTCAGAAAGCATCACTGTCTGCTCTAGAAAGTAAGATGTTGCATTATAGATGGTCACATGGCCTGTACATAATGCACACTGTGCACTGGGGTTTTCTATATGACAAGAATCAGCACTCCATCTGAGACTGTGTGCATGAGTGTGCCACGATGTTTAAAGGTAGAATCTGTGGGAAAGGGAACGCCCTTTCAGAGGTCATAGAGTCTGCTTATTTAACACTGAATCTTAGATAACAAGATAACAAAATGTATGTTAAGTGGCTGTTATTTAGTCCAGTTTGAGATACTTAAGGCCGATGATGTATAGATATGTTAGCATCTAGCATCAGTTGTGTCTAAGTGGGGCATTCAGCTCACAGTCTATAGTCACACGGGCAGAAGATACTTAATAAGACGAATGAAAACATATTTGCACTTACTTTGTTCAATAGATTTTTCGGTTAAGCCTTTTCAACAGTCCACTCTCTCTATAATAATAGTGTCTATCAGACTTAACAAAGTGACTTTTTTGTTGACATTATCATAATCCTTCACAGTAATATCTTCTTACTGTGAGGTTCTTTGTAAATATGGACACAAAAACATCGAAGTTTCTATTGACAACTTACTCTGAAACTTAATTTTGTTGATGAGCTCACTTTGTCTGCTCACCTTTTGGCTAAATTACAACGAATGATTGGAGTGGTCAGACCCATCTGTTCTATGGGAAACTGTATTGCTGAGATGTGACTCTAATTTGCTTCATTGTTTGTGCTTTAATCTTGTAAATTAAGCATCGCGCTACTGGATGTCATCGGCCATTACTGTCAACGAGCCCTAATGAAGATGTCCAACCCGCCGGCATGTTACACAAGCTTTACCAGATGTTCTTGAGTCAACTCCTACAACCAAAAAGAAATATGTGAGTTAAAAGGACTCGAATTCAGAAGGTTGTGTAACTTTTTCAATGCTGGAACGCTCTGCATTTAGCTAATCCTACATGTATCTGCCTTGGAACAAGTTACTGGTCAGATCTGTGGCGAGGTTACCCCGCTGACAGTAAGAATACATGTTTTTCAATGAATTTTTGAGCAATTAAAACATCCTGTGATTGAATAAAGTCAAGATAGATCACTATATTATGCAAAACTGACTCTTGTGAGCTTTAATCGATGTTTAAATATTGTTACCTCTAAAACATACCTGGAGTTGTGTTTTGTTTCATTCGCACATGTTTGAGTAATCCTACATTATTAGTCTGTTGCATCTCCAAAGCTCAAAATGCTCTGTTCCACCTTGTGATGTCATGAAGTGGTAGTTTTCAAGTGAACTGCTACCTTTTTATCTCGTGCCTAGTAAAAATTGCCAATTCCAGGGCTGAAATTATCCAAATGATAATAGTGAAGGTGTATGAATTTTAAAAACACAGTGGAGCACTTCCTGTTTTACCACATGATGACATCACAAGGTGGAACAGAGTGTTTTTCCTGTTTGAGAGAACAGCTCAGCCTAAATATGCAAGGTCTGTGTGTGAAAATTTCAAGCCCAAGATTAAAATTGCACATGAAAAGGAAAACTGTGAATCCCTGGCAGATAATATTGTTTTTTATTCTTACTCAGAACCCGTGCAAACCGATATAAAGATGCTGTTTATTTTGAAGTTCCCGAGTCCACTCTCTTCAAAATCTTCCTCTGGACTACTGTACTCAAAGACACATATGGCAGAAATGATTAAGCCGTGAAAAACTGAAAAAGCTTGTTACGGGATGGCAGCTGAGGACGAATCAGCAGTTTAGAAAATCGGATTGTGTGTGTGTGAAGTGTGGAGATGTGCTGTTGTTTTGTGGAGCGGGTCAGATCGGTCGGCCTCATGCGTCCAGATGGAGGAGGCAGGAGGAGCGGTGATTCAAGGCCTGGACACCGCCTCAGCATGACACAGCCAGTGAGGAATGAAGCTGTCACCTGTCTGTCTGTCTGCTGAGGTCTTCATTTCACACGTATTTGATGAACTTTTTCACTAATAAATGAATTAATTTGACATCCAGACTTTTTATTTTGAGTCCCTCGTTTATCGCGGGGGTTACGTTCTAAAGATAACCCGCGACAGGCGAAATCCGCGAAGTATCAGCTTGATTTTTTACATTTATTCTATATGTTTTGCAGCTGTAAAACCCCTCACCACACACTTTATACACTTTTCTCACACAGACATTAACATTTCTCTCTCAAAGTTCAAACCTTCGTAGGCGCCTTTGTCGGTGCAGAACGTTTCATCGACATTGTGGGTTTTGTCGGGGAGAAAACTTGCAAACATACAGCACTTCAGAGTCACACGTCAAACATTTATGTAATTTCTATACTGTACAGGAGACACGGCACGGAGGAGACTGATGGACAATGGTCTACAGTCCCTTAGCCAATTAGGACGCAGAACACAATGCGCATTCATACACTGAAAAAAAGCATGAAAAACTAAACGGCGAGACCGCGAAAGGTGAACTGCGATATAGTGACGGACAATTGTATATAAATAAATCTGACCTTGACCCTGACCTAAATAGTAAAATGAGCTGATATTTTGTGTTAGCTCAGATTGACACCTTTTGTTGGTTCTTGTATCTGTTCATGTGTTGTTGTGTGTTGTTGTTAATATAACCTCTTTTGTATGTCGCCATTTTGGTTGCTATGTCAACAAGTTGAGTCTATTGGTCAGTCACTGGTCTGTTTTGGAGACTGGCTCTAGTGAGTTGAGACTACTGTTATTCTACTCTTGTTTTGGCGTTGGTCATGGCCTACAGTAGCCCTTGTGGTCCAAACAACCAGAAGAAATTTGGCATGTTTCCTTACACCAGAACGCTCTCACTAGTTACACAGTTATTATACTTCCTGATAATTAAGCAACAGCCAAACAGCAGCAAGAACTGAACTGCCAACCTTTGGGTTAGTGGGCAAAAAGTATCATCCACTCCCCCAACATAAGCAAAATGGTAATGGTCAAGTAAGAATAAAACTGATAACAACCATAACCATAAATCAACATATCTTGAATAAATCACATTTCCTTTCAATTTGGCACATACCCTTTCTGTTTGCGATGCTTTCAAGATCTTTGGCTATCTTGGTGTAGCACCCTTGTTTTAAAATGCATTAGTCAAACGAAGGAGCGAGGAAGAGCGAAGACATCGTATCAAACTATAATAACACACTATGATGTATACTGTAGCCAAGCAAATGCAGAAAAAAAATAAGTAATACACAACAAAAATGATTACCTGAGAAGTCTGACGGAGATAAAGTTATGATTTAAGTGTAATATAAAGTTTGAAGTCGCAATTTCCAGAGAGCGAATAGTGCTACAGTCTCCAAGGACTACTCTGCAGTGTTATATGATCATGCTCCTACCTGCATGCTGTATAGTACACGGTGTATTTGAATATTTTTGAAGTTTACCAAAATATTTCACAGAGTATAGTACGACCACGACTTTGAACAATGCTACATTTGCCTATGCCTCCTGCTACAGGTACAATATTAAAACAACTGCTGCTTACTTTATTCATGGCCTAGTCCTGGTCTAGTCCTGGTTTAGTCCTAGTGCAGTTCTGGTAAATGCCACCAAGGGATTATGAGTAATAACTTTATCACGTTTTAGATTCAAGATGCATTTATAAAAACTATAGTAAGTATAGTAGTATAGTATAGTAGACTATGATACATGTTTGGTACTAATTTGTTTTATGGTAGTCCTGGTTTAGTCCTGGTTTAGTCTTGGTTTAGTCCTGGTTTAGTCCTGGTTTAGTCCTTGTCTTGTCCTAGTTTAGGTTTGGTCTAGTCCTGGTCTAGTCCTGGTTTAGTCCTGGTTTAGTCCTGGTCTTGTTGTAGTTTTGTTTTGGTCTAGTCCTGCTTTAGTCCTGGTTTAGTCTTGCTTTAGTTCTGGTTTAATCCTAGTCTTGTCCTAGTTTAGTTTTGGTTTAGTTCTGGTCTAGTCCTGTTTTAGTCCTGGTTTGGTCCTAGTTCAGTCTTGGTGGATGCCTACTGGGGTAGAAAAAATTGTATTTTTATTATGATTATTACGATTATTAGGATTACAGTTGTGATGATGATGATGATGATGATGATTATTATTATTATTATTATTATTATTATTATTATTATTATTATTATTTATTTATTTATTTTTTTATTTTTTATTTTATCAGGAAGTCCCATTTTCAACAGAGCCCTGAGTGCACAGTTTACACATAAACATTTACAATTAATAAAATGCATAGTAAAATGTACATTTAAATATTTACTGAACATGTGGTTCACTTCTGTTAAACAATTACAACGATCTGAAAAGATGACAGATTTAATGTGTTTAAATTACACTGTTTAGTTTGCATTGTTTATGAGAGTGATCCATAAATGAGGGGCATAAAATCTACGACCAGTTTTCCCTTGCTCTGTGTAGATTTGTGCTGCTGCTAAGGTCAATCCCTCCTGAGACCTGATATGGTAATGATGAGAATTGAACTGAATCAGGGAGGTGAGATACTGTGGAAGTTTTGTCAGTGTAGCTTTTGTAAATGAAGATGTGGTTGTGTATGATTTTGCGGGTCTGCAGTGAGGGCCAGCCAACCCTGTGTACACATCACAGTGGTGAGTATAGTAACTGTCAAAAGTAAAACAAAGTGCGCTGTGGTAAATAGTATCAACATTTTTTAAGGTACTGTTTGCTGCCTGACCATGAATGATGTCACCATAATCCAGTGAAGAAAGGACTGTAGATTGAATTCATGTTTTTTTTTATAGTAATGCTAGTATCTAAAGGAAAGTCTGGGTAATACTAAAACTATGTGAGTAAAATCATTGAGTTATGTTTTGTAATGTTACTCTTTTTCAAAAAACACCATATTACTTGACTATGTTCAGTAAACAACCTGTTTTAATGAGCTTTTAGTAAACTTAGTAAATTTGTTTGTAAGGAATACTCTTTGGGTTTACAGTGTACTATTACTGTACCTGCTGCTACTGTTTTATATGTACGACTATAAACCTAATACAAATGCACTATGGTGAATTCCAGTGTATAAAACAAAATGGTTTCCTCTTTTCCACATTTGCTCAGATTGCTCATAACTGATTATAAAACAATACTCATAGCAATATTATATTTCAATATTATTGGACTATTTCACTTGCTTTTATGGGATTAGTTACCTCACCCTGCAGTGCCACAGTAATGACCTCAGCATGAAAACTAAAAGATTGAGAGCAAATTGTAAACATGCTGTGATTTCCTGCTTATAAAAAGGGGCATTATCAGGTCTGAAAGCAATTACCATAGGAAACATTTGGACACAAGGGTTAAAAGTAACACACGATGTGCTGACAGTCTGTTGATCCTCTCCTGCCCTTGCATCTTAATGAGACATTTTGTTTCACTGTGAGATTGTTAATTATCCTGCTAATGTTTCCCACTACAAACCAGTTTACTAAAGGTTTTTTCTGTCTATCACATCACCTCATTACAATCTCCCATTTGTACAGGGGAAGCATTTTTTCTCCAACTGTCAACGATAAAATTTGCAGTAATTGTTTTTTTCTCTCTTGTGATGGGCCCCTGGGGCAAACTAAACACAAATTGCGCCTCAGATTGGCAGGACACACACTGAACTGTGGCCTGAACTCTAACCCCAATAACCAAAATCAAACTCAGGCGTGCGATTGGTTGAATTGGTCGAAAAGGGGGTGGGTGCGTTGGCTGCCTCCGGGGATGGGACCACATAGATGGATCAGTTTAGGACAAAAGACGACAATGAAATCATACAAGATACCAGAACGAATTTCCCTTCACAGCGCATAATGAGGTCTCAGGAAAGTGTGGAGAATTAATCTTGCTTCCTAACCAGCGTACATACAGGAGAACACGGCATGTCATTGATACGGATGTTGATACAAGCCAGGGGAATGGCCCAAGGGGAACACCATAGCAGAGCATTACATCCATACAATTCTAATGAGGGTTTCTGCAGCAACTGTCAACCCAGTATATGCTAAGATATGTATCAACTATCATAGCATATTCTGTTTTTATTGGGCAGTTTGTCTCTTTTCCAACCAGACTAGTTCTTTTTTTGCCATGTCCAAGCTAAACATGGTTACTTAAGGTACATAAGCATCTGATATAAAGTAAAAATAAATCCTGTGAAGAGGCCAGAGTCACCAGCATGCAGACCAAAAAACAAGGAAAGCCAAAAAAGAAATAGAATATCAAATGGACCATATTACTTCATTTAAATGTAACACAGAAAACGTAGTTGGGTCAAAAAGTGTGTGCTCAGTGCGTAATGGAGAGACGCATAAACCAGATGAGAACCTCTTCTTTATTTTAGGGGTTTAGGGGTTTTGAATTGAAAGTGTGGCCCGTCGAATAGCTCATTTACTCTGATTGAAACCCAGTGAGGCATTTTAAAAAGCAATAGTGTTATAAAGTGGAACCTTTACAACCCCTCTGCCTCTCTCAAATCACCACAAAATCACAACAGCGTAAAATGGAGACTATATATTACAACCGTTTAAAATGATGACCAGTAACTGTATTAATCCCTACTACACCCAAACAAGTGAGGTGTCACCCAGCACAATGAATTGCCAGGGCCGTCATGGTTCTTATATTTAAAGGCTACTAGATCCCACAGGTCTTTTGGAGACATTGGAAGACGCCAAATGTCTAATTGATCTGCATTAGTTTAGACTGAACGCTGCTCGTGCGCATTGATTCCCCCGGTGCTTTGCTCATAAACGAGAGGCGCAGCAGCAGAAAGCAGAACGGGGTGGGTAGGGGAAGAGAGAAGAGAGAGGGGCTCCCATAGATACCCCTGATGAATGGACTCATTGTATTGCCAGGTCTACCCCAACCGCTCCGACTCAATCCTGCTCTCACCAATTCATCTGTTGAGCCACTGAAAAAACAACAGCGCGACAATAAACCTGGATTTTCTTGGCTAAAGTCAGTAAAGATTCATATCCCACTTTCCTTTGCCTTACATAAGCACCCAAAGCAACAGTGAGCCCTTGTTTGTCTAACAAAAATCCTCCAAGTCAGCCCGTTACGCACGCTGTCATATCTTTGCAGCATATTCCCACGGACCCAAATGCGTAATTCTTGGGAGCACGACTATTACCATTATCGTACCCACTTCAATGGAACATAGACTGTGCTAAAGAAAGAAAAATTACTTTACCTCTGATTGCGTAGCGAGCAGAAATGAACTTCTAATCAGCGGAATGGTCCAGTTTTCTCTTCTTGCTGCGTCTTTGTCCGACAGCTCGCCTCTCTGGCAGTTTGGTGGCGCCTGCTCAATCCTTTCGGAGCGCAGACAGAACGATGGAGACACGTGTGCGCTTTGGAAACCGTTTAAGTTGTAAAATAACTGCACTACGGCTCGGATACGTCCACGCGTCACGATGTTTGGAGCGAAAACATCTCCCCTTTTCTTGACTCAACTCTGACGCTGTCCAGCCGCGAGTGGTGCTGAACGACTCTACGCGTCTCTCTCTCTTTCTCGCAGCGATTCCTTACTTTTCTCCCTCTCCTTTCTCTTTCTCTCCTCGCCCCCTTTACTCTCCGTGTTGAGTTTGACTGCACAAATTTGCCCCCCGCCGCGCAGCACTGAAAAGAGTCCTTCCTTTTCACTCTCTCTGGCTCCTTTCTTCCAAATTAGACCCAAAGCAAATTAGAGGAAGACAGTGTTCTAAAGCACCAGCCAGGGACACCAGCAACACTAGCGCGGCTTCCCGTAATCGATAATCGGCAGCAATGACATCGAAATCAGCTGTATTTTTAAAACAAGTCGATAGCTTTAACACAGATGTCGAATTTAATGAAAGTTTAATGAAGAAAACAATGGACTGGTGTTTTTTTTCCGGAACAAAGCGATGCCTTTTTGTGCGAGATGTGTTGCGATTTAAAGATGTATGTGTAGTTTTGTTAAATTTTTAATCATCCCCATATATGCTGTGTTCTATAATGTAGCGCTAGTGGGTCATAAAACTGCGGACTGAAAATGATTTGGGGCTTTATTACGCGCTAATGCTTTTCACTGAATGGGCGTAGTGCGTGCAGTATGGCGCAAATCAAGCGCTTCGGACCTGTCATTGCGCTATCAGGATTCTCCGCTGTTAATCACTGTTAAACAAACCCCTGTGTAAAAGGAGCCTGTTGTGAGACGCATTGGAAGCTCGGACCACCATTCTCAAGGCGCCGACTAGTGCTGCATTGCCTATACTGCTGCTGTTGGTGCTGCTGCTGCGCTCTCACAAGTCTAACATCAAACACTGGTCCTATGGTTTTACGCACGGCAGTATGTATGTATGTATGGTCCTAAAAAACAGACTGATCAACGCTATACACCAGGATTAAACCAGAATTAGACTAGGTTTAAAAGGATTACCATACGTAGCCCTAAACATCCCCATTTCCCCTCTCCAATTTCTTTAACTAAGACATAACAAGCAATAAACCTTGTGGATAAACCAGGACTAAACTATCACTAAAATGGCTATCAACAAGATGGACTTTAGTATTTAAAACGATCCATTTCAAGCCAGCACTCTTCTTAGTCCAACTTTTGCACCTAACCGTGTAATACCTCTGAGTTCAATTACGCAGGTTTTATGTACCTCGCCCTCCCGGTTTGGCGATTACGCACGGATAATCCCACGGGTAATTTCCATCTGTTCGTTGGAATGGCTTTTTTTCATATGTTTATCATTAAAGCGCTGATTGCACGTATTGATTAGGCAGTCCAATCAGTTCTAGCCTAATGAATGACGCGCGCCCAGCTCCATCAAGTTAAAGCGGACTTGTTTGGAAACGTCTCCAAAACGCACAAAAGACAATTAGACCGTCACACTAAAGGAGTAGCAACCAGGTTAATGGTCTTTACCCTATGGTGCATCCTATAGATTAAGAGTAATGGGAGCGCAATTTAAAGTGGTTCAGTTCAAATGAGCCAAAGAAATGTCACTCATTCATTAATTTTAATATCAATTGGGGCTACAGTAGCTCAGTTGGTAGAGCGTTTATCCACTGGTCCAAAGGTTGCTGGTTTGAAATCTTGTTCCCACAGATGAATGCAGTTATTGTGTCCTTGGGCAAGACACTTAACCCACCTCTTTGCTATTTAGTACATACACTGATGTAAGAATGTGTGTGTTTCCTTGATTTAAAGCACTTTGAGTGACTTGAAGGTGGAAAAGTGCTATATAAAAATTTGACCATTTACCAGTTTTAAGAGCAAATTATGTTGGAAATTTATGATGTTAAGCTTTGGACTTTTATGAGGACATTTGTCAGAAATGTCTTTTTGTTATTTGGCTTAGCTATTTTGTCAGTCCACAGCAAATATAGTTTTGTGATTTGGCAGGTTTTAGGCTTCACACCCTTCTGGTTGATATAACCACTAAACCACATATACATGAAGCAGAAAATTTAGTGGAAGTGCCATGTTTGAGTGAAGTTTAAACAAGATATCTTGTGGCTGGTGAGAAAACAGTGCCACCGCTGCCTCGGTTAAGGTATAAACACTAAAATATGAGGACAATTACCCAGATCAGCCAGGTAAAGTGAATAGCACAGATTTCATCCTCCACATTTTGGGAAGTGGACACATAATAAAAATAGGTGAATATTTTGATAATGTATCTGAGAAATGCCATGACTACTGGGTCAGAGCATTTCCAAAACTCCAGCTCTATTGGGGTATTCTCTGTTTGCAGTGGTCACTCAGAGTTTTCTGTCTCTTCAGAACCTGTTACAACAGCTGGATTCTAGTCCATCCCAAGGGTCAGAACATACACTCAGGGCGAGGCGTCTTTACAGTTATATGGCTCTTGTCTATGGAACAGCCTGCCTGGACCTCAGGACCTCAGGGCCTCAGGGTCACAGAGAACGTTCATGTTTTTAAGAGCAGTCTCAAGACTCACCTTTTTTATCTTAGCTTTTGATTCATATTTATTGTTTTTGTTGTTTATTATTACATGTATTTGGTATATTTATTATATTTTAAACATAGTATTATAATGTAGTATATGAAATTTTGTTATATTATGTTCTGGACACTATTTTATATTCAATTTCTTTGCTTTTAATTAATAATGTTTTCTCTGAAGGAGCTGTCTGCACTGGGAGTGACGGCCGGCTGTGCAGCTGGGGCCCTGTCCTATGGGCTCCCTGCTGGAGCATTGGGTGTTGATTTAATATGGACAATAACCAGGTAACCTGTGGCAACCAGTAATATGCAGATTGTTAATGTTGAACTATATTCCTTATGAAGTGATACCACTGTCCTCTTATGGCCCTGTCATGTTCTAGATCCAACGAGTCTAAATTATGCATGACATCACATGATATGAATAGAATGATTTATAGTCACTGATGGTACAAAGTCATTTTATTAGGAACAGCCTGTCTGTTCAGACCAGCTCACTGCCTGTTCTGGCATCTACGGAGCCACGTACAAAAACACTGTAATAAACAGCTTTGGAGAGCTTCATGTTTCTTTGGCGCTTGTTAGTGCAAAATTCATGAGAAACTGTCAAATATGGAAAGGTTGTCAGCAGTTATTTTTCTCATTTAGTCTGATGCCGTTCCCTGTGTTGTTAGGTTATATAATATAACAGAACTTTTATGGCACTTTTGACTAGAACCAAAGAGAAAGAGAAAACACAGGTACTCACATCTGTGGGCCTACTTTAATTCAAGGAATGGAGGAAAATAACTAAAGGGGTTAAAGTGGTTATGAGTGAGTATTTACTGTGACAACTCTGATCTTGTTTATTTAAAAAAAAAAAAAAAAAGTGTTTTCATATTCAAATTAGGTTTTAGGAACAAAAAGCAAACTTTTAATCAGTGTCATGTAATGCAAAATAAAGTCAAATTTATTCCAGTCCTGAACTGTGCACCAAACAAACAAGGTTTTGCTGGCAGAGAATTGGCTTGTGGACCTCTTGAATCAAAAACCCTAGCTGATAACTGAAGAGACCCCAAAGAAACCTTAGCTGATAAATGAAGAGATCCCAAGAAAACCTTAGCTGATATACGAAGAAAACCCTAAAGAAAACCCTAGCTGATAACTGAAGAACCCCCACAAAAACCTTAGCTGATATATGAAGAAACCCCAAAGAAACCCCTAAAGAAAACCTTAGCTGATAAATAAAGAAACCCCAAAGAAACCTTAGCTGATAAATGAAGAAACCCCAAAGAAACCCTAGCTGACAACTGAAGAAAACCCTAAAGAAACCCTAGCTGATACTGAAGAAACCCTAAAGAAACCCTAGCTGATAACTGAAGAAACCCCAAAGAAAACCTAGCTGATAAATTAAGAAAACCCTCCAAAGAAACCCTGGCTGACAACTGAAGAAACCCTAAAGAAACCCTAGCTGATAACTGAAGATTTGAAACAATAAGATCTCGATTCATTCAAAATTTTGATTAACTGCACAGCCCTGTTTATTTATTATGAATACAAATCTGCGGCTTCTATAGTTCCTTCATCTTTTGCTACTACTACTACTACTACTACTACTACTACTACTACTACTACTACTAGTTATATTACTATTTCTACTTCTACAGGAGAATTACAGGCATTGCTGTATCTTCTTTTCAAAAAACCATCCCACATTATAAAGATCGTATCTAATATTTGTTCTGTTAGTAATTGTTGAATTGTTGTTCAATAGATGTTTACTCAAGATGTGAATTACGCTAGAAGGAAGTTTTTTGTGTAAGATATCTGAAGTGTTTGCGCTTCTGAGTTCAATAATAAATTTTCTCATTTAGCCGTGAAAAATATGACACTTTTAATTATGAACTGTGTAATGTGTGCATTTCATATTTCAGAGTTTGAATGGAACAATTACAGGCTAAATGTTTGCTTCCCCAGAGAGAGTTTAATGAGAGCAGAAGAAAGGATGGAGAGTGGAGGAAGTCATCTTTATTAAAAGTTTGAATGCTGCAAAGTAAATGGTTTCCACACTAAAAATGAAAGTGCTCTGAAACCTCAGCAGTAGACAAATAGTATTTAAATAAATGTTAATTTGTTGTCTTTCTCGATGTACGAAAGACATTCCTCGCACACAGAGCTTTTAGAAGCACAGAAAAATAAGGTAACAGATAAAAAAATAAACACATAAAAAGCAACGGGTATCAGTTGGATCCAATTATTTGTGTGCGTATTACAAACTTGTCTGAGAGATAATTGAAGAGTGACTGTGTATTTGAAGAACAATAAGTTGGCATATCTTATTGCTCTTTAAGTACACAATCACAGGTTCTTTAAAGAGGCTAATATTACGCTTTTCTGATCTATGTTGTAATGTTTCCTTCATTATAAACGTGTTTCATTCACACATGTTTAACACACAAACCCTGCATACTTAGGCTGAGTTCTTCTTTCAAACTGAAAACACTCTGTTCCACCTCAGGATGTGGTGATACAGGAAGTGCTCCACTGTGTTTTTAAACTCCATACAGCTTCATTAGAATCAGTTGGATCATTTTAGCCCTGTATTTGCCAATCTCTACTGAAGTAAAGGTAAAAAGTAGCTGTTAACTTGAAATCTACCACTACATGATGTTCCACAAAGCATTTTGAAACATGGGGATGCAGATCCTAATAATTCTGAAGTGACCTGTAACTTGACCTGGGGTGTTTGTTTCCATGCATAAAGATACAAAAACAATACAGTCAAGCAAAAACACCTCTAGAAACAAGCAGGTGATGGACTCTACAGAAAAGTTACATTGTGCTCCTTTTTTTAACATCAACTTTAAACCTGTACATTAAAAAACAAAATAAGTATAATATAAAAACAGCTTAAACAATGAATGAGATTTAATTTGCTGTGATTTTTCAAACATTACAACATTTATGTGAGCACATTTTGTAGCTTATTTAGTATTGCTGGTGTAAAATTACCATGTTAAAAAAACACTGCTGTTTAACCTTGGACCATTTGCTTCAGGCTTCATGAATTATTCTTTTCTCCTCTCTCCTCCCTAATCCATTCAAATGTTCTGAACTCAAACCTGTGAGTAGATCTTCTGTATTGAGTATTCAGCCCTGCACTAAAATAAAGACAAATGTACATATTCAAGTTGTGGTTTAAAGGGTTAAGTTATTGTTATAAGCTATCTAAATATCAGCTGTCACACTCAATATCTCAAGAAAATATTGCATTATTATGTATTATTATAAAGAAAAACTAATTTGCCATGCTGTTCTACTATTAGCTTGTGCCTGGAATGTTCCACGGTATGGCATTAAACATATCTATTTTGTAATCTATCAGTGATCCAGGTATGATCCATGACAAAAGAAAAATTCAATTATGTCAAATCGACAAAAGTTTTAGACTGAAGACATTTTGCCTCTGATCCAAGCCTCTTCTTCAGTTCTAGTCAGATTACTGCTGGACACTGCCGTATATCTGTCTGAAGGAGGAGCTAACTACACCGAAGCTAACACTGCTTATAGTTTCTGTTTGTTAGCTAGGTATTGAACTGCACTGAGTAAACTGTGCCTGAGTCATATTTTGCACAATCATTCAAAATGATTGGGTGCTCTTAAACATCATAAACATACTGGTTATCAGTTTTGTTTTCCTTGTTTTGATCTAAGTCTGAGGATGCAGTTAACTCCCCTCTAAAACCAATACTTTTCTTTGACTAAGGTCTGTACCTCACTATCTTCAAAGGAGTCGTTAGTGGCTCTGAGAGGGAGATGCACAGCAGATTGGAGTTCTTAGCTACTCTTGCGATGGTGTTGGTGCAGTTTCTCATGTATTGGCTGTTTTGTTTCTCACTAGAGTCTTCACGACACTGGATGGAGTAGATCACATTGCTTTGTTTGTGGCTTGGTTTTTTTTTTGGGTGAACCAGTTTCTCTCTTAAAGTGTTCGTAGGTTTGAAATAGACCAGGAGTTCATCCTGTCTGAAAAGCTTAGAGGATTTTCAGACAGCATGAAATCTCAGTCTATTTCACCACACCAGCTGTGTAGGGAATAGTTACACCCTTTCTTCTAAGTTGTTATTCTCTGTTGTCCTGTTTTGTTTTGTTTTTAGCTTTCTTTGATCTACTGAAACCCGTTTTGGGTATCCACAAGCAGAGAGGGCTTTCTGCATGTGATGTTCCTCTTTAACATTTACCTCTATGTCGCAGGAACCACTTGAGCCCCATGTTGTAATGTTCGAATACTCTGAGTTTGTGCCACAGTGGATGGTGTGAATCAAAAAACAGGTATTGTTCGGAGTGTGTGGGGGGGCTTCCTGAAGATTTCTACAGCTGTCATGCACATAGCGATACCAATGTGTGGGTGGAGTGCCTGGAAAAGAGGCCAATGCGTCCTGTTCAAATTGTTCCATATACAAGGTAGCACGAATAGGAGAGACTGGTGAGCCTATGGCACAGCTGTGTTGCCATATTGCAGAGGAAGCCACTGGAACCAGGGCACAGAGCAGCCAGTTTAAGTGTTCCCTTAGGAAGATGCTCAGCCTTAGAATTAGCTGTCTGAATTTTCTCATTGAGAACTTAAGGTTTAAAATAGAATGCTTAGCTTCTTTAGTCCCAGAAGAAATAATTCAGATGTTCAACAACTTCATAGCCACAGGTCGGTTGCAACGACACAAAGAAACCAAAGAATGTCACATAAAGAGATTCATGTAACTTCAAAAACAACCTAGCCCCAGAGATCAGAGAGACAAGGGTGAACAAGGAATACTGCATGAAAAACCTGCCCGACCCTGTGCTCACCCAAACAGAGACAGATTTACTTTCCAAAGGACAGAACTCTGTAACATCTAACCAGATTCCCTCAGTAGACCACAGTACAGCAGCAGAAACTGCCATTAGAAAAACAATAAACTTACAGAGACAGAAGCTGTAGACCTTAGAATGAAAGTAACAGCTACACTGAGCAGCTCCAATCCTCCTCCCTCTCAGATAACAACAGAAGAAAGGATGTCTAGATGCTGCTCTAGAAAAAGGCCATAGCATCAACATTTTGCCAGCTGACAAAGAGAGATGCACCGTGATCCTGAACTCAGCGGATTACAAGGCTGAGGTGAACAGCCTCCTCAGTGACACTGCCACCTATGAATTGCTGAAACAAGACCCTAGTGAGCATAAGAAGATGATCTTATTCTGCTCACAGAAGCTGGAGAAGGAGTAAGTCATTGATAGACAGCTGTATTACAGACTTGCACCTATGGACCTATCCACAAATAGGGAGTACCCCTCAGACCCATGGTATGTAGCACAGACTCCATCATGTACAATGTAGGGAAACAGCTGAAGACCATCCTGGTTCCTCTGGTGGGCAACACGAAGCACCATATTGAGAACACAGCTGAATTTGTGAGCAAAGTCAAGCATCTTCAATTTGATTCAGACGAGACCATGGTTTCATTTGATGTGGCCTCTCTTTTCAATGTTGGTGGAGGCAGCAAGGAGGACACTACTGCAGGATATTAAGCTAAAAGAGAGAACGAAACTGTTTATTTAAATACCACATATTTCCAGTTCAAGGGAACTGGCTTCTACTGGCAAATCCATGTCTGTGCCATGGCTTCACCAGTCTCTCCTTATATATGGAACAATTTGAAGAGAATGCATTAGCCTCTTTTCCAAGCCACCCACACGGTGGTATCACTATGTGGATGACAACTGGACTAAAATCTAAATTCAAGACCTTTTACTGCACATATTAATGTTGTGGATCAGAACATCAAGTTCACATGGGAAGAGACCAAGGAGAACAAACTGGCCTCCTTAGATTGTGTGGTAACAATAGGTGCGGACTGGTGACTCCAGGACTCAAGTGGTTCCTACAAGCACAAAGGGAAAAGTGAAAGAAGAACAACATGAACAGGAAATCCTGTCTTCTTGTGAATATCCAAAATGGGCCTTCAATAGATCAAAGAAAGTAAAAAAAACAGAAAACAGAGAATCAGAACCTAGAAGCAAAGGTGTATTCCCTACACAGCTGGTGTGTCTGAAAAGCTTCAGAGGATTTTCAGACAGCATGAAATCTCGGTCTGTTTCAAACCTACAAACACTTTGAGACAGAAACTGGTTCACCCAAAGAACAAAACCCCGACTCACAAAACTCCAACTCATTCAGTCTAATGAAAACTGCAGTGAGCCTTATATTGGAGAAACAAAACTGCCACTCCATGAACCAATGTACCAAGATCGTCGTGAGACCAGCTCGGTACACCAGTCCACCGCACATCTGCATCTCAAAGACACTAACCACTCCTTTGAAGATAGTGAGGCGCAGATATTAGCCAAAGAAAATAAATGGTTTGAGAGGAGAGTTAAAGAAGCAAGGAAAGACAACAGGAACAGGAATAAGATCATTCATCTCCTATTTATAACTCTAATCTCAGACTTAAAGCAAAACAAGGAATACTTATAGCCAATACGCTAATAGGTCTGAGAGCACTCATTATGGACCTGAACAATTATGCAAAATATGATTCAGGCACAGCTCACACTTAGTGCAGTTCAATAGACCTAGCTAAAAAACAGAAACTAAACAAACAGGTGTGTTAATGTCAGTGTAGTTAGCTCCTCCTTCAGACAGATATAAGGCAGTGTCCAGCAGTAATCTGACCAGAACTGAAGAAGCCACTTGGATGAGTGGCAAACAATCTTCACTCTAAAACTTTTGCTTAGTTGCCTGAACTGGCTGACTCTTTTGCTATGTATCTTGCATTTATTCAGTGTTATTCTTATTTATTCATATATCTTGGAAAAACATGTATTCTTACTGTCAGGCCCACGTGTGTCTTGGTCTGATGGTGTCACCTGCTTGTTTTCATGAAAATAGATCATTTTAAATGCGATACTGTGGCAGGTGGCGGACCCTCCACCAGAAAAATACATTGATGTTACCATCTTCTTCATAATAAATAGTATATTTTCCCATATCATGCAGCCCCACTATATGGCATAAACAGTGATTACAGTGTGGAGGTTGGTGGTGTTTTGAAAGTCCTCAGGGTAGATGAGATGTGGTGATTTGTTGGTGCTCAGTATCGGGTTCATATTTACGGCTGTGGGCTGCCTCTGTGCCAAGCTCGTGATGCAGTGCAGGCAGAGGAATGGATGCAGGCTAACAGGGTTCCTAATGAAAGAAGCCAGAGAGCTGCAACTCACAATCTGTCTCCTGCACAAGGCAAGCCACATTAGGGGCAGGATGGAGCTTATCTGGCAACCCGCATGGCACTGTAATGCCTGTAACTAATTGACGGAATATTATATGTTTGTATCAATAGCTGCATGCATTTAGTGCCTAATCTTGTATTTTATATACCAGTAATTTATATATATATATATATATATATATATATATATATATATATATATATATATATATATATATATATATATATAAATAAAAACAGTATTTATTACTTAATTCAAATTGGTGGCATGGTGTCTGTGGCACTCACGCCTCACAGGAAAAAAACGTTCCCAGTTTGCTGAGTTTGGCTTCAGGTTGCCCAGGTCTTTCTGTGCACAGTTTGCATGTTTCTCTGGGTTGGTCTGGGTCGGTTTCCTCCTGGGACTCTGTTTTCCCACATCAACCCAAAACATGAACCAAAGGTAAAATCTTCCAGCTAAGGTCAGTGCTGCAGAATGTCAGAATGCAATTAGGTTTTGTTTCAACCAGCAATCCTCAAATTGGCTGGTGTATGCTTATAATGGTTTGACATTTTCAGGTCAGTGCAATGATGAGAGATGGATGTGACTGAGAGATGGTCTAGCTGATCAGAGAAGCGCATGTTTGTAAGTTTTCAAACAAAGTTAGAGGCTTACAAGGGGAAACAACATTGCTGACGTCTTCAAAAACATTGATTGAAGCACTGAACACTGTTAATCTGAAGTGAAAGAAGTGTGATTTACTTCTTAATGGTAGACGACTAATGAGCTCGTTTGTTTCCCGTGCGTCACTGAAATAAACAAACCTGATTGCTGTGGGCCTGACACACAGAAGAGGAGGAGGTGACCAGACTGACAGCCTCTGCACATAGTCAGGTCAATTCAAATTTAACTGTGTACCAAAACAAAACAAAAATACAACATATCAGACCACATGCTTCCCCCTTCCCTTGAAAACATGCTCAGTGTTAATCTCCAACTTCTGGCTAAGAAGCTGTTGTTGTTTTCTGTAGCCGTACACTGATCATATAATGGGACTATTTTTCCCTTGTAGTTTTATTGTGCGTTGACTTTGGGGATGAATTGTATGTTGTTCAAAATGAAAGGTGTATGTGTGTCTTTGCGCTTTTGTTTGTGCTGACAGTGACAGAACTAAACACCTTGCAGTCTGGCGTCTTTGCTGTGGGAGCTGACTGTTGGGCGTCAGCGCTAACGTCACATCAAAGTATCAATCTGCAGATGCACTGGTCTGTATCACACATAAGTGGAGAGAGCCATTATTCAACTCCCAAACAAAGCAGACATTTAACAAGGTAGTACTCATCAGGAATTCTATAGTCTGATCATTTGTACTGTTGATGTTTTATGTATTTTTATAGCTATATCTTCTGTTTTCAACATTCTGTGTGTTATCCCTAATTTTGAATAGCCTTCGTTTAGTCCTGTTTTAGATCTGATTTGGGTCTGATTTAGTTCTAACATATTCCTTGTATCTGATTAGTGACCTGGTTCAGATCTGCTGGTAAACCCATAAACTCGCCCAAAATGGTAGTAAACTCGGTGTGAAGTGATTGAGCAGCTCTGGTGTATGGAGATGGTGCCTCCAGTCATCCTGGGACCACCCCTCTGCTCTGAAGAAGAGGGGGGGGGGGGGGGACTCTGGGCACGATGCCACGGATCCATCAGCCCCACTGTACTTCCCAGCAGCCCCCACAGCGTTCTACACATGTAACTGTAACCCAACACTAAGCTATTTCAACAGCCCAGCCTCCTCCTGCTCTCATCCTGGAGCTCTGATGTGCAATTTACCAAATCCTTTGTTTTCTAAATAAACCTTTTTCCATTGTTAGTTGTTCTGATGCTTTTGTGAATAAATTTGGCTATTTTTGAATGACAGGAGCAAATAATACAAAAAATGATTCGATTAAGTTTTGACATTAGACAAGATTGAGGTACCAAATAATGCTTATGCCTGCTTCTTTTATGCCGTTTGTTGCTAAAATGAATGTCATGACCGTACATTTATAAAGCAATTTAACATTTCTATATCTGAGCAGCTTTGAAGCAGGACGTCTACACTTTATAATAACTACACCTTAATTTGCCTTAATGAAGCATGAACAAACACTTAATTCATAATGAAGAAATAGTTTATTGGGAAGTCTTCAGTCTTAGTAACTAATTAATTACAGGGGTTAGAGCTGAGTTTACAGTATTAATTAATCAAAGTGTAGTTATTATGATGTGGTACCAAATACTTCCTACTTCAAATCTGCTCAAATTATGAAGTACTATATTTTCTGGAGTATAAGTTGCACGTTTTTTTACATAGTTTGGTCGGGGGTGTGACTTATACTCAGATGCGATTTATATGTGAAATATGTTTTTTTTTTTCATTATTATGCATCTTTTAGCACCAGCTAGCGACTTATACTCCAGTGCGATTTATACTCCGGTGCGACTTATACTCCGGTGCGACTTATACTCCGGTGCGATTTATACTCTGGTGCGACTTATACTCCGGTGCGACTTATACTTCAGAAAAAACAACATTTCTTTCTCAACATTATTAGCTCCTGTGTTGTTTTTAACTTTGTGTTTGTGGCTTCGCGCTGTCATTTATCAAGTGTACAGTGCATCTCGAAGGAATACGGGCATCGGAGCAACGAATCAATCATGAGGCAGCTTTGAGTAGAACACTATGAAGTAATATAGCTGAAGCATTCGGACAGTACGTGATGACAAAAGAGGCGGGAGAGGGCGGGGTTGACCCTAACCCACAGAGGAGGTGAGGAAAAGCATAGAGAGAGCATTTTGAACAAGAGAAACATGGGGTTGAATGGCCTAATGTGCCAAATGCAGAGGCTTTTGTGAGAGGAGGGTTTTAGCAGGGCCCAGTGCTGCAGAATGAAATATTCAACGAGCCCGCAGTGCATCACATGTGGAGCTGATTCATGAAGCCTCGGTTCTTTGTGAAAACAGTAGCTTGCAGTTGTAGAAAATGAGTTGTATTTTTATTTGGTGACTTAAATGAGGTTGCATATCAGTTTTTATTCCCAGTCTTAATAGTAAAAAAAAAACAACATTTGCGGTTGCTGTCAAATGAAATACTATTAGCTTTATTTTATGCATGAAAGAAATCTTGGGGAGGATTTGCAAAGGGTAAATGGTCACAATTAAATAGTTTTATACGTCTGTCTCTATGGTTGTAATAGATCCACAAATCCAAAGGCTGATGGTTCAGTCCCACTCTGGTGTGTGCATTCTGTTGCTGTCTTTTCCCACCTTGACTGTGTATGAATGTGTTTGTAGATGGAGACAGTGGTAGAAGACATACTCAGTTTTGTTACTTAAATAAAAGTAACAAGGAGTATAAAAGGAGCAAAAATACTTGAGTAACAGTAAAAGTATCACATGGAGGAATCTACTTAAGTAAAAGTGATAAAGTACCCATTTAAAAATGTACTTAAAGAGTCAAAAGTTAAAGTATTTAGTGAATATTTTTGGGCTTCAAATGTAGTGGTGTTGATAAAAGATCAATGCTGAGTTTTGTTCAACAGAAATAATTGAACTGATGTTTTTTTCCTACCTGTTTTTATTTGTATTTTAGTTTGCTTAAACTACAAATCCCTCGGCATTATCAATTTTCAACAGGTTTCAGACAATCATAAAACATTCTTTTATTTTTCAGTCCTGTAGTACTGGAGTAGAAAGTAAACCTGCAATGTAGTGAAGTAAAATTAAAAACTATCCACTAAATAGTATTTGAAGTACAGTACAGATATCTAAAGTGTATACTTAAGTACAGTACTTCACTTCTTTTACTTCATTAAGTTCCACCACTGGTCAGAGGCTGTAGGTGCAGACTGGCAGCCACGCTCATATTAGTCTTCCCCAGAGGATCTGTGGCTACAAAAATAACTTTTCAGAATAACTGAGAAGAGATTGAAATATTAATATTCAATTTTAAACAATCTTTGAGTATCTAACAGAATCTACATTGTTATTTCATCAAAGAACCATGGATCTAACCACATGCACAAAAATATCGCCTTGTGACACATATCCTGCTGGTGCACCATTTTGGGAACCAACTCAAATACCAAAAATGTTCAAAATTCCTCAGTTCACAGCAGTAACTAATACAGAACAAGGGGTTAAGTCATCACAGTTAGCCTAATGATAAATGTTTAAGATGCTAAACTCATTTATTCAGATTAATGACGCTATAGGGTGATACATGTATTTCTCAAAAGTGACTGAACAGTTTTATCACATTGTTTCACAGCTCTTTTGTTTACTTCATATTGTTTCTTCTTATTGTTTTTACTAATGCATATTGGAGTATGAATGTTTCTCACACTGGTACACAAACATGGTGTATTTTGCTATTAATGGGAACTTTTTGACATTCTCTCCCGAGCTCTGTACTGATGATGTATTAGCTTCTAATCCCTTTTACACTCCATTTGTAAACTCCACTGTGTTTGACTTTGATACAAAATTAAATGACTGCTCCTTGTGCGTACCTGATTGCACTGGCAAAATATAAATGACACCAAATGAGCTTTATATTCTTGTAATGATTTTGAAAATACAGGTGTTCTGCTTCAGCTGTCAGGCTATTACTCAAATACACCACAGAGAAACAGGAAAGATACACGGCTCTTAGTGGGAAAACAGTTCATCATTTTAACAAACTTGGAGATATAATGTACAAGAGCAATAGAGCAACAGCTGCATACTTCCCTGCATTTCTTTTATCACTTAGTATTTATGTTCATTTATTAAACGCCTTGTACCCAATTATTTTCCTGTGTATTTGAGCCAAATTTGTCTTGTTCCAGTACAGATATATTCTATAAGAAGCTCTTGAGCAAGCCCGCGGTGTACTGTCTTCATCTAATTATAAAGCCGTTTTTTGTACAATAATCAGGAAGTGCTTACCATGCTAATTGATGTTAGCTTTACCCTGACGTTAAAACTCTGCTCTGGTCTCTAAAGTTGTTAAAGCAGAACTATTATGAAAAAGACTTTTCAGATCTTTAACCATTTTGCAGTTGTTTTCTTCTTCTCATTTCCCTTCTCCAAGTTGTATTTGAAGTGATTTGTGCATGTGCCGATCGCGCCATATTGCCGATCAACCGGTGTTTTCACCGTCACTGGTGTACACCCACTGCTCTGTACTTTGTCTTTCAGGTTTATCTTCTTAATTGTTGATACGTGTTGCATATTCATTTCAGTACATAGGAAAACAATCCGCTACTTTCTAGTGCAGGGGTCTCAAACTCGCGGCCCAGGGGCTAATTGCGGCCCGAGAGAGGATATTTTGTGGCACGCAGGACGATATGAATGTTTAATCTTAGTGTGGCATTACCATGTTGCATGTAGAAGGTTCCATCAAATTGGCAAAACCCCAAACACATGTGTCACGCACGCTGTGTAACCCCGTCGCAGAAGATTCAACAAATTACAATGTATATCTATGAAATCTACAAGAATTGACATATTTTCTCAAGTATGTTGAAAACAGCAACGATGTTTGAGAAGATTTTAGCAAAGCTTTTTTTGTGGAATATCTGATAAGCCCAGCCTCACCCAGACTCTGCCTCCTGCAGCCCTCAGCTAAGTTTGAGACCTCTGTTCTAGTGTGATGTGCAGCTGTCCATAGGGGGCGCCAGCAGCTATACAGCTCTTTGTTGTGATGACGCTCACGGTGACGTCTGCTCCCAGTTTACACCGCCGTTTTCTAATATAGAAATGAGTGGACTTGTTTCTTTATTAAGCTGTTTTAGATTAATATTATGACTGAAAATGTAAATGTGCAACTTATAACATAATGATCCACAGGTGTCATAGATTATAACTATAAAGCAGACACAAGCACAGTAGGTCTGATTTAAAAGAACTTATAAACTGCGGTGAATAATTGGGGATGCTCAGAATGCATAAGGTAACAACTTTGGACCACTGCAAAGTTTTTAAAAAGAAAATTTGTTTTTTTTGCATTTTTAAAGTGGCAAAAAATCAGGTACGACGCCTTTAAAATAAAGCACCGTGGCTGTAAGAAAAATAATGTTAAACCATCATCCAGCAGTTAAATAAATGATTGCAGCGAAGCGTAAAAGCAAAACACAAGCAATGGCTAAAACAAAAGTTGGAGAAAGTTTCAAACAAATTGGTCCTTGGCGGAAAACTCAACGACCTTATTTTTTTGTGCACATTCTTCTCGATATTGCTGTGACGCCTATAATATAATCCAATTCATACAAATATGGAACTGTAGCCAAGTGTTTTATGATCCATCTATATCTCTAAGCAGCTCCTGACTGGCTGTGCTCTGAATATTTGTGGCGTAAATCCTCGCAACAAGAGGACAAAAGGTTTAAGAGAGAGAAAAGGATGCCAGGATGCACCTACCGAAAGTGAAAAGATGTTTATTCACTGGGATTATCAGGGGCCAGTGTGGGAATGCAGTTTTGGAGCCAATATCTGCAGCCGTCTGTCAACATCTCCCTGTTGTGTGGAGCAATGATAAAGGAAATGGGACTATGTAGATTTGGTGGGTTTAACTTATATTCTCAAACTATTGTGAGTATTTGTTGCTTCAAGTATTCGTCTCTAAAAAATGTATGAGTTTTGGCCCTGCTCCTGCCATACTGTATAGTTACGTAGAAATAGTTAAAGTAAGGCCGAGAGTTGTAAGCAGAGGCAGGATGATCCGGATGTGTAACGTAGGAGAGGTTTATTCACCATTAGTACAGGACCTGGAGACCATTTTCTTCCATTGTAGGGAGTATTATACCTCTGATGACGTAGGTCAGATAGAGCTATTGGCAAAGAAATGACAACAAGGACCAGCTGGAGGTGTCTTGGTGCAGTGGTGCATATTTTCCTTAGCATTTTTGTGTCACTTAACATCCCTTCGCTTCACTGCCTGTGCGCACTCGTTTCTTGGGTACGCTTTTAAACATACAAAAGGTAACGTATAAACATGTCCAAAATTGTCACAAAAAAGCTTAATGTTTAAATGCTCCAGTGGTTAGAATACCTTGGGGTGACAGTGGCTCAGTGGTTAGAGTGTTGGTCCCCCCAACCCAAAGGTTGGAGGATCGAGTCCCGCTCGGACCAAGTTCTGTCATTGTGTCCTTAGGCAAGACACTTCACCCACATTGCCTAGTATGAAAGTGGGTGTGTGTGTGAATCATAGGTGGTGGTTGGAGGGGCTGATGGTGCAGATTGGCAGCCTCACTTCCGTCAGTCTCCCCAGGGCAGCTGTGGCTACAATAGTAGCTTACCATCACCAAGTGTGGAAATGAATGAATAATGACTATAGTGTAGCGCTTTGACAAGCCTGTAAAGCGCATTACAAGTGTAAGGCATTATTATTACCTGCCACTAACTCAAAGGTTGCCGGTTCAGTCCCGTGTGGATGCTGTTGTGGTTTTCTTCGGTAAGACACTTCAATCAGCTTCCCTAGTATGAACTGAGTGAGTGACTGGTGGTGATTGGAGGAGCTGTTGGAGCAGATTGGCAGTCTCACTTCTTTCATACACTAGCTTGCCGCCGAGTGTTTTATATAGTGCTTTTTCCATCTTCATGCGGTATACATAAAGAAACCACTCGCCCATTCACACACACATTCATACATCAGTGTAAGCAGGCACTGGGGGTGAGGTGGGTTAAGTGTCTTGCCCAAGGACACAACAACAGCACTCCTCTGTGGAAGCACTCTACCATCTGTGCTTGTCACGGTTCCTGCTCTGCTCTCCCCGTGTCCTCGTCTTCCCCCCTCCCTCACCTGTCTGTCTCCGGAGCTGGGTGGAATCCGGACTCCTCCCACGCGCACCTGCTCCCCATCAGCGCAATCAACGCCACCTGCCGTGGATAAGAGGGGTTCGGACGAGTCATTCGGCGCCGGAACGTCCGCGTGTTTCACGTGATTATACTCTTGGCTATGTACTTTGATTCATGCTCGTCCTCTGTGTCTCACTGGAATCCTTTTGTCCTGCTCCAGATCTCCGTCCCAGAACCTGCTCCGGACTACCCCAGCACCCGCACCTCCGCCCTGGTATGTCTTGTATCCTCACTGCCGTGCACTGTGTCTCTCTACGCTCACGGACCCGCACCCACGCTCCCCAGCTACGTTGGATCTATGAACTCTGATCTCTATGAAACGCTTCTATGAACTTTGATCTCTATGAACACTTCTATGAACTTTGATCTCTATGAACACTTCTATGAACTTTGATTTCGATGAACATTTATTGAGAATAAAGACATTATAAAACTTCGTGAGGTCCCGCACTTTGGTCCTTACGCCCCGCTGGTTACGACAGAACGTTCCGGCCAGAAATGGACCAAGCGGACTCAAGACCAGACACCACGCTTCAGCAGGCGTTCACGTCACCACGGTGACGTGCTCGGTCAGCACGAGAGGACCATCCGGAACCTGCTGGAGCAGAAACCAGTCCCTGGCGCAGCAGGTGTCCCAGCTCAGCAATCAGGTCACCACGCTGCTCATGCACCTCTCTCCCGCTGCTGTCAGCCGCGGGACCCGCTGCTCCGCTCCACCCTCCGGAATCCAGGAGCACCAATCCGGAGCCGTTTGCGGGGCAGCCGGACCTCTGTCGGGGGTTTCTTTTTCTAATGCCGCTCCATGTTCCCCACCGATGCGTCCAAGACGCGTTACGTATGTGGGCTGCTCCGGGGCAGGGCGCTCCAATGGGCGGAGGCTAGATTCTCTAACTCCGCGTTGGATACTACGGACTTCGAGGCTTTTATTAATGAGTTTAAGCTCGTTTTCAGTCACCCTCACTATCGTGCGGACGCCGCCTCCCGCTTACTCGCCATCACTCAGGGCTCCAGGACTGTGGCGGATTACACCGTGGAGTTTTTGGACTCTCGCCGCGGAGGTGGACTGGTCCGACAGCGCGCTTAAAGCGTTTTTTGCCAAGGGGGCTCCGCGACACACTGAAGGACGAGTTGGCCTCACGGGACGAGCCCTCGACCTCAAGGCGTTGGTCCACGCTAGCCAACCGCGTCGACAACCGTCTGCGGGAGCGTCGGCGGCAGGCTCGACACTCTCCCGTGCGGACCACGGTCCGTTCCCCGTCACCGACTGCGGAGGAGCCCATGCAGATCGGGAGGGCGCGTCTCACGGCCGAGGAGCGCATACGACGCCGTGCGGCTGGGGAGTGCTTCTACTGCGGGCGGAAGGGACACTTCGTCGCCGCCTGTCCAGCCCGGCCAAAAGAGAGAGCCCACCAGTAGCCCTGGGAGTACTGGTGGGTCAGTCTCAGATCCCAGCGAATTGTAATAGACTGCAGCTCCCGGCCACCCTCTGTCTCCGCTCTAGGACTCTGCCTGTCCAGGCGTTGGTGGACTCCGGGGCCGAGGAAGATTTCAGCGACCGCCACTTGGCGGAGCAGTGGGGCATCAGCCTGGAGCCTCTGAATCACCCCCTCACTGCTCGCGCCCTCAATGGTTCGCTGTTAGCAACGAGTAACCCACGTCACGGAACCCGTTACTCTGCTGTTACCACCACGAACCACCACGAGTCCCGCAGATTCTACGTCATCGCCACCCCTTCCTCGCCGGTGGTGCTGGGGCTACCCCTGGCTTCGGGCCCACAAACCCAGTCGTCGACTGGGTCCGGGGCAAGATCGCGGGGTGGAGTTCCGACTGCCATGCTGGGTGTCTGCGGTCCCGCCCGGTCCCCTGCGGAGGGGTCCTCCCCACTGAGCGGTCCCGTTTCCCAAGGCCCTGGACCTGTCGGTGGTCCCGGAGGAATACCATGACCTGCAGGAGGTCTTCAACAAGGACCGGGCCCTCTCCCTGCCTCCGCACCACCCCTACGATTGCGCCATTGACCTGTTGCCTGGGGCCCCCTTACCTGCGAGCCGCCTCTACAATCCTGTCCCAGCCCGAGAGAGAGACAATGGAAACGGTATAATCCGGGACTCCGTGGCCGCAGGTATTATCCGCCCGTCCTCCTCTCCCGTGGGGGCGGGGTTCTTTTTTGTGGCCCGAGAAGGACAAGACTCTTCGCCCTTGTATAGACTATAGAGGTCCTTAATGAGATAACTATTAAGAATAAATACCCTCTGCCCCTCATTGGACTCGGCGTTTACCCCTCTCCACGGTGCCACTATATTTTCTAAGTTGGACTTACGTAATGCTTATCATTTGGTGCGGGTGAGGGAGAGGGATGAGTGGAAAATGGCCTTTAAGACTCCTATTGGACATTTTGAATACTTAGTTATGCCCTTTGGACTCACTAATGCCCCAGCTTGTGTTTCAGGCTCTTAATAACAATGTTCTCCGTGAGTTTCTGAACCAATTTGTGTTTGTTTATTTGGATGACATTCTGATTTTTTCCAGGTCCCTGCAGGAGCACAGGACAACATGTCCGCCAAGTGCTCCAGCGCCTGTTGGAGAATAGACTCTTTGTTAAAGCAGAAAAGGTGCGAGTTTCATGCCGATCAGGTTAGCTTTCTGGGGTTCATTATAGGGCGGGGCCAGGTGAAGGCAGATCCGGAGAAGGTCAAGGCCGTTAGGGACTGGCCAGTCCCTACCAATCGGAAGCAGCTCCAGAGGTTTATTGGGTTCGCCAACTTTTACAGGAGGTTTATTAGAGACTTTAGCAGAGTTATTGCCCCTCTCACGAGACTCACATCCCCTGCTCAGACGTTCACCTGGTCTCGGGAGGCCCAGGTCGCCTTTGATAGACTTAAGACTATGTTTACTTCTGCTCCCATCTTGCATCAACCCGACCCCTCTCGACAATTTATAGTGGAGGTGGATGCCTCCGACACAGGTGTCGGGGCGGTCCTCTCCCAGAAGTTCGACCCCCACGACCGACTGTTCCCCTGCGCCTTCTTCTCCCTGCAGCTGTCCCCAGCGGAGGTGAACTACGATGTGGGGGATCGCGAGCTGCTCGCCGTCAAGCTGGCTCTGGAGGAGTGGCGGCACTGGCTGGAGGGGGCAGAACTACCATTTCTGGTATGGACAGACCACAAGAACCTCTCATATATTCAATCTGCCAAATGCCTTAACTCTCGCCAGGCTCGCTGGTCCTTGTTTTTTAGCCGCTTTAACTTTGTTCTTACTTACCGGCCGGGGACTCGTAATGTGAAGCCGGATGCCCTCTCCCGCCAGTTTGCTCAGGAGGAGACCAGTGCTGCTCCGGAGACCATCCTCCCCTCGTCCCGTGTGGTTGCCGCTCTTCGCTGGGAGATTGAGGACTTGGTACGGGAGGCCCAGCGCGATGACCCAGCTCCAGGTAACGCGCCCCCCGGCACACTATTTGTCCCTGACTCTGTTCACTCCCAGGTATTGCAGTGGACTCACGGATCCCGATTTGCTTGCCACCCCGGAGCCTCCCGCACCCTGTCGTTACTCAAACGACACTTCTGGTGGCCCACCATGGACAAAGACACTAGGGCCTATGTCTCTGCGTGCGAAGTGTGTGCCCGGGGCAAGTCGTCTCACTCCCCGCCGTCGGGATTGCTGCACCCACACCCGGTTCCGAGGCGACCATGGTCCCATGTAGCCGTGGATTTCGTGACGGGCTTACCTCCGTCCCAGGGTAACACAGTCATTTTAACCATTGTTGACCGTTTTTCCAAGGCAGCCCACTTTGTCGCCCTATCCAAGCTTCCTACTGCTAAGGAGACGGCTGATCAGCTCACTAATCATGTGTTCCGCCTGCACGGCATCCCTACAGACATTGTTTCCGACCGGGGACCCCAGTTTACCTCCCAGGTCTGGCACGCCTTATGCGAGGGGTTGGGGGCCTCGGTGAGCCTCATCTCGGGATTCCATCCGGAGTCAAACGGACAGACCGAACGCACCAACCAGGACCTGGAGAGGGCTCTTAGATGCGTGGTCTCCGCCAATCCAGCCGCTTGGAGCACCTATCTCCCGTGGATAGAGTACTCCCACAACTCCCTGGTGAGCTCAGCAACAGGAGTCTCCCCATTTCAGGCCTCGTTGGGGTACCAACCTCCACTCTTCCCTTCCGAGGAGAGGGATCTGGCGGTGCCTTCCGTCCACCACCACCTGCAGCGCTGTCGTCGGGCCTGGCGGAGGACTCGGGCGGTGCTCCTCAAGGCGGGGGCCCGCACTAAGATGATGGCTGACCGCCGGCGCATTCCAGCTCCCAACTATGCACCCGGGCAGTCGGTTTGGTTGTCCTCAAGGAATATTCCGCTCAAGACAGACTCACGCAAGCTTTCCCCCCGATTCCTTGGTCCTTTCAAGATTGACAGGGTCATCAATGACTCTGCGGTACGACTACAACTTCCCCCCTCGCTCCGCATTCATCCCACGTTCCATGTCTCACAGATCAAGCCGGTCCGCACCAGCGACCTTTGCCCTCCTTCAGGTCCCCCTCCTCCCGCCCTACTTGTCGATGGTCACCCAGCCTTCTCCGTCCAGCGGCTCATCGATGTCCGCCGGAGGGGTAGAGGGCTCCAGTACCTAGTCGACTGGGAGGGATACGGACCCGAGGAGCGTTCATGGGTGCCCAGGGCCCGTATCTTGGACCCGAACCTGGTGAGGGACCTTCCACCGCGCTCACCCGGATAAACCTGGGGTCCACCGGGAGGTGTCCCCTTAGGGGGGGGGGTACTGTCACGGTTCCTTCTCTGCTCTCCCCGTGTCCTCGTCTTCCCCCCTCCCTCACCTGTCTGTCTCCGGAGCTGGGCGGAACCCGGACTCCTCCCACGCGCACCTGCTCCCCATCAGCGCAATCAACGCCACCTGCCGTGGATAAGAGGGGTTCGGACGAGTCACTCGGCGCCGGAACGTCCGCGTGTTTCACGTGATTATACTCTTGGCTATGTACCTTGATTCATGCTCGTCCTCTGTGTCTCACTGGAATCCTTTTGTCCTGCTCCAGATCTCCGTCCCAGAACCTGCTCCGGACTACCCCAGCACCCGCACCTCCGCCCTGGTATGTCTTGTATCCTCACTGCCGTGCACTGTGTCTCTCTACGCTCACGGACCCGCACCCACGCTCCCCAGCTACGTTGGATCTATGAACTCTGATCTCTATGAACGCTTCTATGAACTTTGATCTCTATGAACACTTCTATGAACTTTGATCTCTATGAACACTTCTATGAACTTTGATTTCGATGAACATTTATTGAGAATAAAGACATTATAAAACTTCGTGAGTCCCGCACTTTGGTCCTTACGCCCCGCTGGTTACGACAGTGCTACTGTCAGTGTAGTGCTTTTGTAGTGCGGCAGTAAAAACACCATCACTTTTTTTTTTTATTATGAATTGTTGCTGCTTCAAAATCATATTAAAAATAACTAAATAACTGTGTGCATATAACCCATCCTTGAATTCCGCTGCTGCAACAGGAGCCGATGCTTTCTCCAGATCCTGAGAGGTTCACGGTCCCTATAGGAGGAGGATTATCTTATTATTTTAGTTTGAGCAAATACCAGTTTCACAAAAAGCTTCTCACTGCATGTATCCGCTTGCACTATCAGTCTTTCCCTGTAGGAATCCAATGCCATTGTCAATATAAAACAGGTATGAGATTATAAGAAACACACTGAAGCATGTGTGCCTCTGCTGCTTGTGTTCTAACAATAGCAGTATCACCTGGACCGAGCAGTGGAAAAGAAACTCACGTGGTTGTGTCTTAAAAGCTGCTCTGTGACATCTCTGAATGATGCATGAGGTGGTGCCAAAATGTCTCTGAAAGCTTTTGGCCTTTTACTGCGGAAAAATAGCATCATGATATGACATAAATTAATGACAATTTAGATGTTTGCATATGGGTAACTTAAAATCTCCAAAATCAATCTTCGACATATGCTTTGAATATATTTTCTAATGTGTTTCAAAGACTAATTAGACCAGCTGTTACAATATAAATAGCAGCTTGGATGTATTGCTTTGTGCACAGTAATAATTAGTGAAGGAAAATAAGCTGTCTTGGTTTTCAAAGATTTCAATGCAAGTGACTGGTGCTATACGGGAAATGAAAAGGGTCTTTTGTGCATGAAAGACTCCTGTAAACATTCTTTAGAAACGCAAGACTTACATAAGAAATGCTTTTTTCTAAATATGTGCTGTATATGGCTGATGTTATGGTGGAAAATTGATCTTCAGAGCTAATATATGCCTGTTAGCTCTCATGTCAGATCAGTATAATAGCCGTTGCTTATTGTGAAAAGTGAAAAATATAGCGTAAATGTGTAAATGGATGCACTCCCGTGTTGTTGATTTCACGTTTGTATTTGCCACCTGTTCTGAAGACACGATAAATTGGGTTTATTTGTATTTATGCTATTTATATGTGGTTTCCATGGAGAGTGAGAGAGCCAGTGAGCATTTAATGATGGGTGATTACTTTTTCCAGACTACAGATGTTTTTCTTGCAATTTGAGACCTTGCGTAGGAAACTGGAGACTCGGGTAAATGTCTAATTTACATGTCTCTAATATTTTAAAACATTGCTTTATTAATGGATTTTGGAAAATTACTTACTCTGCACTTGATTCATCCTTCAGTGACCTATTATTATTGCGCATAGATGTGAGCTTCAGAAACATGATAGATGGCTAGCATTACAATTAGCAATTGTACAATGTATATATTTGGAAAGGTCAGCCATTTTGTTTGTTGATGACACTCCTTCAACTTGCAAGAAGGTCTTTGTCTCTGTCATATGAGACTTGCTGCGACTTTACCCTCGCACAAGTTCTAATGCAATACCATCTCTAGCCACAAGGGGTCAGTAAAATGTCCTTTGTTGAACCAGTATCTACCACAGCAAATACTTTCAACTCCTCACTGACATAAATTAGCGTTATATTAATTCACTTTTACATGATTATCCGCCTACACCCTTTTTCTCTTCTTACTCCACCCACAAGGGGGCACTCTTCTGGACAACCTGTCGGCATCTGCATCAGAATATAGCTGAATATTTAGTCTTTCTGTGCGCTTCTGTAAAGTGCATTGCATGTTCTTAGCCAAACCTCTCCAAAACGAAAACAATCCACCTATTTCTGTCCCCTGTGCGACTGCCTCTCCAATTACCTCCTTGTCCGCTCCGTCCTCACTCGTCCTTCGTTACATCATCCGTGACCTTTCCGTTTTAAATGTGGCAGCGGATGGCCCTCCCAGACTTCTCCCATCATGGACAAAATAAGGGTGGAGGTGGTGAGCCCGGTATCCATCTGAACAGTGCTATAATCCAGTGCAAGCCCAGACTATAGGCCTAATTACTGGAGAACCTTAATTGGGCTCCTCATGCTTCCTCTGATGCGGCTCACAGTGACACTTAAGGCTAGATTTGAGCTGCTGTCTGGCCTTTGTGTCAGCTGCATTAACCTTTGCTTCCACCTCGTCCGCCGCAGTTTTATGTTCAATTAAAGGCAGTATTTAAATGAGCTGGCGAGCTGAGAGCTGTGTCGCGAGCCGTGTAAAAGGGAAATAATTGCACCAGAACTTTCTATTCCAAGCGGATTTGGGCTGAGAGTGGGAGCTCATGGAAAAGCTAGGAATATACTGGATTGGATGCAAGACTTCTCAAGCCTTACCATAATAAATACGTTTAACATGCAGTATTATTAGCTGATTTAATAGTAATGAAATATTAGAACTTTTTGCAACTTCATTCGTCTTATAAAAGTAAGATTTAACCAATAGAAAGTTAAAATTGTATATATGCCTAGTCTTCTAACTCGGCAAGGTTGGCACAGACTCCCACTTGACTTGGTTAGGTGCACTACTTTGATTGAAAAACTAAAATAGCAACGGTTCTAACAGTGTGACAGAGGGAGCAACATGGTAAATGCTTCATCTGAAGGTTAGCGACATTGAGAATTGCTATCTTCTGTCTAGTACCTTGGGACTAACCAATCGAAGAAGCAGATGTGTCAAAACAAACTGTCCTTAGCTGGTAACTTACAATTGTTGGTTTCACCCTCGGGATCAGTTCATTTGGTATGTACTTTAAAATACTTTTGTCCAATCCGCACAATATAAGCTAAAAAAATCAATAAAGAGGTGAGGCTATCTCAGAGAACTGTCTGAACAAAACCAAATTAAATCCACTGCCTTTAAATACAAAAGTATCAGGGGGAATACTAAGAACTGCTACCTGATTCACTGAGGAAAAAGCGCAGGCAAAAGTGAAAACTGTTGCAGTGTCAGATTAATGACTCGTGCTCACATACAGCTTCTTTCCTGCTAACCTTGCATCTACATTTTCCTTTGTACTTTTTGGAAAGCTAGACGCAGTAAGTAGCAGCTATGTGTTTAGTTGTTTATATGCGGTATATGTGGGCAGCTTTTGCTATGGGAAAAATAATCACTTCTGTCAGCGAAATAGAACAACATTTCTATAGAAAAGCAGTGCGTTGGGTCTGCTTTTAATGTGGCCTTTGGGGTCTTGTCAGTGCGCTGTATTCTGTCAGATTGGGGTAATTAATCATAGACCTTAGTGCGTTTGCCGGGGCCCTTTGGTTAATTGGAAATGCGGCTGCAGAATGGACAAAAGTGTGATTTATTTAGCGAGCAGGTGTAGTGCCACTCTGACCCCCTCGCAGCAGGTACGTCTATGAGGGACATGCCGGATTTGGGATTAAGGAGGTTGTGTGTCAAGTGATTACAACGCGATGAAACTTGGAGCAAATTCAAAAGGTTATAGTTATTTAGGTAATGCTCATGTTCATATTTCAGTCTTTTCTTGTTAATGCTCTTGAGTGTGTCTGGGAATTGAGGTTTAATTAATGAAATGTAGTGTAGATTTAAACGTACAGTATTTGTTACAAAAGATTAAATTATATGTTCCAATGTATTTCAGCCCTGGGTAAATTCTGTAAAATAATATTAAACAAGATATGATGTTAAACTTTGACTATATTGGTTTCTTTTTCTGTGCAGAATAAAAATACCGTATCATTTAAATAAGGGCTAATTATTTCAAGTATTTTCCCATTTTTCCCATAGACTTTTTGATTTGTTTGAAGGCACAGCGAGGGCTAATCAGCAAATTGGGTACATTTATTTTGGGAAAGTATGAGAAAATTGAATGATCCAGGGGGCTGGCCATCACTGTTGAGCTCCATTTGCATTGTCTGTATGAGCCGACCTAACCCCACATTTGTTTCCGGAGCTAGAAGTTCATAAAACATGGGAAGGAAATCTGCCCGGGAAATTGAATTTAATTGAACCTTGACAATGTGAACCGCTGTGCCACATATGAACCTGCTGTGACCATGAGTTATTTTTGATTTATTCTTACATCACAACCTCCTATGGCCCCCCTCTGCTCGCCAATCCCTCAGGACTATTACCTTACGACACCAGTTTGAGACACAACAGGTAAAGTCGAGACTCTTTTCTCTTTCCTCTTGAGGGGAGGTAGTCTATTGTAATGAGTGCACTTTCTCTGTAACATTAGGGGCCCTTGTAGACTGGGCGTGCCCCCTCCACTGCTCTAGGTTCTGTTTCATTTGCTGTGGAGCCGAGCGCTGTTAACTACATCATTTGAGGCTTGTTGGAAATCCAGGCCAGTGAGCGGACCCCTTTTACTCCATCTTAGTTGGGGTTAGAGCTATGTGCCCTCTCGGAAAGTGAGAAAACTGTGTATTGTAAGAGTCAGTCCTTTACAAGTGAGGTAACCAACTGTGAAATGTCTCCTTGAAATGCTCCAAACCTACAGCTGTATTAAGTGTTGCGTGCTGTTGTCTGTCTTGTTGAAAGCTCTGTGTTCTGCTAAACGGAATATTTAGCCATTGGTTTAATGTTGTCAAAGCAGTTAAATCATATCTAGAGTTCACTGGAGCTCCTTCAGGCTGCCATTTGCGTCTGGAATGTTTCACGGTTATGGTAATTAAACATATCTTTCTCCATCGAGACACGCAGGTAACCTTAGGCGTGGCACGATAATTACAAATATAGACTTATTGTTCAAAGTATGAAAGCTGGAATGATATATTTTGTTGGGCCCAGTATTTGTCGTGGATACTTTTTCCACACAATAATTGGAGTTTTTGGCAATTTTTGTGTAATATGATGAGAATTTCAGCTGCAGGAGGCAAAATAAATAACTGTTATGGCTAATTATCGTTCATTTTGTTGTTTATTGGTTGCAGCTCAGGCTTTTTACTGCTACTTTCTATTTAAAAAGTTGGTTTACTGGGATTATCCTGCTTTGTGACAGTGGCAGTATTTATATAATGCTTCAAAGTTGTGAGTCAAAGCAACAATGTGTATTTTTCAAGGTATTAAAACACCTGTACAAACCCTCCACCAGAACACCATTAAATGTGCCATTGCGTCCATGGGCAGGACACTTCACATGTCCCACTCCAGCCATTTTGCAGGTAGTTAGGAATAGATTCAAATGTGTTCAAACAAAATCAGTATTTCAAATCTCCTAGATATTATCCAGACTAGTTTGGACCCCTTGTTTGGCACACACCTTGTTCTCTACACATTAGCATCTTGCCCACACCTAGCCTGTGTTTTATAGTTTGTTCCGGGGCTGCTGGCGTACCATTACCCAGAGATAACCACGCTTAAATACTTAATGTGGCAGTGGAGCCCCCTCTGCATTTCAAATGGACCCATCCGTCTCCACTGCCCCCCGCGGGTGGCAGCTTCACAGTCCATCTTCAGTGGGCCAATCACTCATCAATGCTTCGAGATCTGACACCGCGACTGAAAGACACTCAACACTGAGCTGTGGTCAAGGCCAGAGACGCATATCCTGGTGACACTGAGGAGAACTGACAACTGATCACCACTCTGGGACGTCCCATCACGAACCTGCGACTCGTGCAGGGGTCTGGACAGGGTGGGGTTACAAGTGGAATTCAGCTGGACAAATGCAGTGGCTTATTTGATGCTCAACTAATATTCACAAGCCAGTTATTAACTAAAATGCATTATTTTCTACATTATCATTTGAGTTATGTGTCACAACCCCCCCTGCACTGCAGCAGTAGAACCCTCAGCCTCTCCATCTTCAATAGGAGGACGGCTTTTCTGTAACAAATGATTATCTCCCATCTTTGCAAACTTCTTCTGGGACTTGAGTGTATTGATTGATTAAACTTGTACTGTATTCAGCTGTCGCCGGGTAAGATTCTTTAGCTATAGTTTAATATTTACACCGTTCAGGCGAACATGACTTTGTGTTTTTATAGGAAAAAGGATAAACTTAATGATATGACCCATTTTGACAATGTCCAAGAGACTCTTAACTGGATCCTTGTGGTGGCCTTTATATTATTGTATTTGAACATGGAATACTCAGCTTCAGTGTATAGACAGATATATTAGAGTTAGTCAGGTGTGTCATGAGATTTTTCCGCAGCCAGATAAAAACAGATTAAAAAAAAGAAAGCAAAGCTCTCATTTTCTGGAGAAGCGTGTATTGTCCTTGTTCAGTCCAATTATATTTGCGGTGGTCTGGAAACACGAGGGCTCTGCTCCAATTGCCTGAGAGGGGGTCCAGTCAAAATGCAATCAATAAGACAAATGCTGGAGCGGCTCCAGAGTGATGTGAGCCAAGCACCTGCTTCGTGGAGAGTTTGTAAACCTTTTATCGTGACTGTAAAGCCGCGCTCTTATTTGTTGTTGTGCTCATCACATCAGCACTGTGCTCTGAGCCGCGGCTGTTCCAGTGGAAATAAAAGCAGTGATAAAGTCAGAAGCGCACAGATGTGCTGCAGCCCGGCGCTGTCTCCGGAGACTGCGGCTGCCAAGCCCCGTGTGACAGGCCCAAAGTGGGCAGGCGGGCCCTTCCCGTTTGATCAATCAGCCGGGACAGCGCGAGGAACGTGGACTGAACGTCCAGATGCAGCGTCACAAGGTGACTCTCATTTATTACCCTCCAGCTCAGGACACGCTCATCTGTCACACTGACACAGCCCTGCGCACGCTCCACTTTAGAGGGACCTGACGAGGGTCAATCCAATCTAGAGCCAACTGTCTGTTTATGTTTTGGTTGTGAAGAGCGTGCAGAATTAAACATGGGACAGACAGAAACGGGTGCATTTGAGAAAAGATACTTTCATTTCTTCCCCTGCATCTGTAACATTTGATTTTACAGCTGGGCATTAGGCTACAGACTGTCCTGTTTCTCACAAGTTTCGCACTGACTGCAACTTTCTCTGGGCTAACACTGCCCTCTCCTGGACATCTCCATAACGTCCTAACGTGTCCCTCTGAAGGACACAGAAGCCCATCCCCGCGTGTTTGTACAGGTAACAGCATAACGTACATACTTTGTGTATTTTAAAAATGTTTAGATGAAAGGAGAGGTGTTATATCACCTATTTCTCCTCAAACATGAAATAATTGTCATTTTTATGGCATTTACAACTTTTGCCACCAGATGGCGTCCGTAATCTGCACTTGTGTGACAGTGGCGCGTGCTCCAGGCGCGAGCGTTACAGTAGAGTACACTAGAAGAAGAATCCTCATTACATGCCCTTTGGTCCTTATACTGTTTATGTGAAGGGCAAAGTGCAGCTGTCTGAGTCTGTACAAATGAAACTGTATATATGTTTCAAATGAAGAGGTCCTTCAGGCAGTGATCTGCTTCACTGGACCTCAGCTGGACCTCAGCTGACCCTGCCCCTTTGTGCAGAGGTCATGTCAAAGTGAATCTTCCACCGTGAATGAGATGATTCTATTAGCCACTTACATACCATAAATGATGCAATTGTGGCGTGTAATAAGAAATATAATATGATCCAGCACATGTTTAGAGCCACGCGCCCTTAAATGACACTGAGTCACACATATGGCACCATTTCACTGTCCAAATATTCCTCGACTGACTCACACAGTATGACTTATACATGCTGTAGATCCCAGGCCAAAACTCTCAGGAAGTGGCCGGGTTCTGCTATTTAAAAAGGGAGCGTGGAGGAGTGATTTAGCGACCAGAGGAAGCCCGAGGAATAGTTTGAGCTAAATGCAGCTATTATACTGTGAATATAAGAGTGTCCAGGCTAAATCCAGAGCTGAGTGTTCACTAAACAGGCAGCACGCGCTACTTCCTCTGTTTGTGTGACTAAGATACTACTCATGAGTGCCCATCCCCCGCCCACTAACCTCTGTTCACCCCTCCAAGCAGCACCCACCCCACCCACACTCCATCCTCCCTCTCTCTCCCTCATTTCTCTCCCTCTCTCTCTTCCCACCCACCTTGCCTTGCCTTTCAACTTCAGCTCCCACACTTTTCCTGCACCCACACCCCTCCCCAGTCCACTTCTCTTCTGTCCTTCTCTCTCTCCCGCCATTTCCCCCCCTCCCTCTCTGTCTTTGGAGGATGTTAGTCGCGTGTGTGTGTGTATGTGTGTGTATATGTGTGTGTATGTGTGTGTGTTAGTCATGTCCCAGCTCATCCAACAGCCACAAAAAAAGGAAAAGAAAGGGGAATCCCAGACAGGAATAGGATGTTTTGTATCCACATCTGTGATTCACCTTGTACTATAGGCATCTTGAGGTTGATTCAAAAAAAAAAAAAAAAAAAGCATGAGGATGTATATACGAGTGGAGAAAGGGCAGAAGGACACAGGGTGGGGGAGGTGTGAGCATGCCAAAGTGGGTCAAGACCCCCCCCCCCCCCCCCCCCCCCTCGTCTCTCCAATGTTTAATAGGATTCTGTCTGCCCGAGTTCACCGAGCCTGAGACACTCGGAAGATCTGATATGGAAGTGTCTCCTGCTAGATTTGATTAGCATTTACATTC
Source organism: Periophthalmus magnuspinnatus (assembly GCF_009829125.3). Taxonomy (NCBI): domain Eukaryota; kingdom Metazoa; phylum Chordata; class Actinopteri; order Gobiiformes; family Gobiidae; genus Periophthalmus; species Periophthalmus magnuspinnatus. The sequence continues at coordinate 5,936,863 of NC_047132.1, forward strand.
AAATTGGCTCACTCAGATTAGCAAGTCTGTAGTTCTATAGTCAGTTATTTTTGTCTTGCAAATCAGATGGAGTGGCGTACACGCTTTAAAATCTGGTTTGGATTGTCAATGTAAATCCTTTCCATTTTGCATGTCGCCTTTCATTAAAACCAATGGAACAGTGATGTGATGGGTAACAGTAACTGGCACAAAGCTGATTAGTCACATTACTTAAGGGGATAGTGTATAGTAGATATTGGTGTTCAGAAGCAGGGCCGTGACCCATATAAAGGTTGCCATGGTAATTTATTTTTGCACCTAAAATATTCAGATCTTTGGATTTAATTATTTTAAGATGACCTGCGTACACAATATAAATACCCAAAAAAACAGTGTAGCCATTTGTTGTTCAAGCAGAGGATTATTTAAAATCTCTGTTGTTTTTCTTTATATTAACTTATCTTAAAAGCATTCAGATGTACTACAGTGTATTCCATTTCAAACACATACTTACTGCTGGATTCATGTGTGTGTTTTTTTTGTCCAGTACTTTCATTTCATTGCCAAAGTTGAATAGACAGTAGCACTTCTGTAGCCTGGGATCCTGAATATACACTTCTTCAATACTTTGCGAAGATGTGAGTCTGGTCCCCGGTGAATCTGCCTGTTTTTAGATGGATGTGATTGATGTGTGGATTAGCCGATCGTGGGACATGCGTGATCTGTCCATATAGAATAAAAAATGTTACAAGGATTGAAAAAAAAAGTGGACTTCTGCAAAATATCAGAGCATAGCACTCTGTTAATCTGACGTGAGGTGAATTTGATTTTATTTGTAAATCATAGGTGACCAGTGAACTCCTTCGTTTCATATTTGTCACTGAAAAAAAAAACAAAAAAACACAGAGAGATTTCAGTCAGGATTTGCCAAGTGTTTCTGTAGTGCAGCACTCTCATATATTTGATCGTATATTTTCAAATCGTCAGTGATCACTTTGCATCAGTTTGTAAGTTTCTTCCCCTCTGCTGTTGGTCTCATGGACACTTTATAAACTCTGCACTAAACTGGACACTTTATAACACCGCTCACCTTAATAAGTCATGTTTGCACTATTGTTCTGATGTTATTGTATATATCTATCTCTATGACTATTTTACTTTTAAGCATATCTTTAACTTTATGCATGCCCTTATTTGTATTTATCTACTTTATCTACTATTATCTACTATCTACTTTATATATATATATATATATATATATATATATATATATATATAATATATATATATATATATATATATATATATATATATATATATATATTATTATTATTATTATTATTATTATTATTATTATTATTATTACTATTCAGTGTTTTATGTTGCACTTTATCACCAAAGAAAGTCCCTAGTTTGTGAATGGCAATAAAAGCGTTCTGATTCTGATTCTAATATTGAAAGACATTTGTATTTGCTTTAAAAAATTCAAGTCAAAAATCATAATTGATCACTGCAAAAAAAAAAAAAATCAGTCATTTTATTGCCCTATCGCTCAGCCCTCCTCTCTCCCTCTCTCCTCCACCCTCCACCATGCTGCGGGCTGGGTATGGCAGTGTGGATGTGTGCGGCTGTGGGGGGGATGGGCCTCAAGTATTTGGGGAAGACAGAGAGGAAGGAAGTGAATAGAGTGAGAACCAGGGGTGGGAGAGGGGTGGCATGCCAGGCAAGCACATGCTGAGCAGAACATTGGAGTCATTGAGAGAAGCACTCCCTCATTCATGCCCTGTGCGCCATCTCGCTTTGCTCTATTCTACTACGGAACGAGTACAGTGGCACCAGATACACATATCATAGTGCAGAGGTGTCATCGTGTAGTATGTCTGGAAAAAAGTCAAATCAAACTGTTGGAAAATCTGGAATTAATGTTTAAGTTAAAGTAAATGTAAACCACAATAGTAGAGGTGCAGTACTTTAAAAAAAATTTAGTCAACTTCTTAAAGTAGTTTTCCGACACTATATACTCCTATTGAATAATGTATTTTACAGTGTTATACTTGAGTAAAAGTTTCTCTTCCCAAAGCCACCAACAAAGACTTCATACTGTCAATATCACATGCAATTTAAACATTTAAGTTGCACTTCTCAGATAAAATGTACTTTTTCTGATCATGTGGTCTATCCTTTTAATACTAGATTTTGTAAATGATAAAATATTGTGTTTTTCCAATTACAATGTCAAATTATAAATCAGATATCACATCCAACAAGATACTTTTACAGTTATTCCCAAATACTTTTTAGTCTTACTTGAATCATTTCTTAAAACACTGCTCTTACTTAAGTCTGTTTTTGGATACTATACCTTCCTCTGGCACCAACCCAGGTCAGTGACTCTCTTCTAATACACAAATGCCACCCCCAAAGCAAAAGGTTTAGCTGCTTATCTCCTTCAAATACAAAGACAGACAACACCTGAAAGACACAAGAGGAATTTGAGTCCATAGAGATGTAAGTGACTGGTATGCAACTTAAATTACTCATTAACTGACCCGGAGTTGGAGCAAAGGATGCCGTTCAATTTAAAACTGTATTTTTTTGGTGTATATAGGGTTTAGATAGGACAGACAAAAGGAGCTATAAATAATACAGTCATAAAACAAAACAGTCATTGTAAAAACCGCAACAATTTTATAGAAAACAATGGCTCTAATTTAATGTAGCACCATTAAAGAATGAATGAAAAATAAATAGAATAAAAAAGTACAATGGATATGGGTTTAAAAACAAAAAAAGTGATTGATATAGCAGGCTCTTAAGCATTAGACCATTGCTTTTTTATCAGGAGATGAGTCTGAAGACCTGCTCACAAAAGGCACAGATTCTGCTGTATAAAGTAAACAGTGGACTCACGGATGATGGTCAGGTTCACACGCCTACCTCTCCTTGGCTGTACAAACTTCATCCAACTAAAAAATACTAATGATTTGATGATGTATGATATGTGAGAAAGTTCTTGAGTACCGGCTAAGCTTTGTCTCACACACCGGGTACCTCATAACTCATAAACAAATCCATTCATTGTCAATTATTATATATTCATACACATAGGACACTACAAGTAGTATTTTCAATTTCACAGTCCTATATGAGCCATTATAGGGGGGCTATATGTTTCCATTTCCATCCAATGAAAAAATTCTACATATTGCACAGTAAAATGTAGGCCTACTCAGTTTTTTTGAATAGCTACTGCGTGGATGTGGATGGAAGTGGACACCATTTAAAGAAAGAAGCATTTCACGTGAGCCTAAAGACTGTTTGTTTATATTGGGGGAGGTCATGGTTCACTCACAGTTGTACCCATCACCATGGAGACAAAGGACTCTGTTACTGATGATTCTATGTCCTCCATGTGCATAGTATTTCTAATATGATACGCGTCTCTGCTGGTGACTCTTGTGCGTAAAGCATATTCAGACTATGTGGAAGTTAAACCTGGACGTGGGGATAGGTGAGGGGGTGGTAGGCGAGGGGGAATAGTTGAGGGGGGATAGATGAGGGGGGCTGGGATACGTGAGGGAGGCTGGGATACGTAAGGGGGGGGGATGCGTAAGGGAGGCTGGGATACGTGAGGGGGGCTGGGCTGCGCTCGTGCTGTTGGTGGCCCATTTATCATATCTCCGCCCTCCAGTGTCTCTGCTCCCGTGAGGGCGGCTCTTAAAATTGCCCCCAAACTCCTCCTGGCTGGCGCCTTTTTCCTTTATCTGCCGGAGACGAGACGTGCATGCTATTTTTAGGGCGCCGTTGGAATAAACTCAGCGTTACGGTAAGGATGTTCAGTCTTATTTTGATTTTTTTTTGCCCTTGTATTTGCTCTGCTTTCTATTGTAATTGGCTGTGCTGGAGAGGCTGCGTGACCTGGTCTTTTAAATGGGCGGGCTGCGCGTTGTCTGACGGATAAAGACTGTAGCCTATGGATAGGTGCAAGGCTTTTTAATCGGGAATAGTCTGCTACGAGGAAACTATTCGTCTTGAAATCCTCTGAACTTTATCCCTGACGGTAAATGCGCCTTACATTCATGTGCATGCTCTATGGGCTTTGTGTGTTGTTGTGTTTGGATGTGGCTGCACGTTTCTCAAATGGAAGGCGTCTTTGTTGCTTTGCGCGGGGCTGTTGCTTTCGCCGCAAAAAGCGAAACCCACTGTACGCGGGCACTAGCTTTTCGGTAGCCTGCCTGCAAAATCCAGGCTGTAAAGTGTGGTGTTGGCGGCACACAGCAGCCATTGTTTGTCGAAGCACATTCTGCCTCCATGATCGAGCACTGCGCACAGGCCCACGGCTCAGGGACGACACACCGGGCCTGGAATCACGCTCGATCCGCTCAGAGAGCATCGAGTTCAGCTGGCTTTATGCAGACTGGCGCGGCCTCTCGCTGCCTGCCGTGTCTTAGCATATCATTGAAGCCGGTTTGAAGTCAATCCCCTGTTTGCCTGGCACCATTAGGCTTTGCAACTCTGCGCATTCGAGCCGTAAATAGACCGGGAAATGAGCAAGGATTAATTGACTTAAATGTGTGTGTGTGCATCTTGGGTCGGTCGTGGTCAGATGGTGATGCGGTGAGCCCACTGCGCGTGTGTCCTTCTCCACTGCACCGTCTGAGCTGTGTCATTTATTTCCTAGGTCTGAAAAGCGGAGCAAACATGAGCGACAAGGGGACAGTCTCACCGAAGGAGAAGGAGGCAACTGAGAAGAGGGGGCGTGGAAGACCCCGCAAGCAGCCCCAGGTAAAACACCCACGACCTGTAATTCTTGGCATTTCAGAGAGGGAATGTCACCATCTAAGTCCTGCAGGCAATGCAGTGACTAACCTCACCACTATCTCAGTAGCCTAAGCTGTTGTGCAGGTAAAGGTGCGTGTATATCCCATTAAGTGCCCGCTAAACCCCTTTGGTAAACTCAACACTGAACATATGGCTGCAACAAGCCCCTCTGACCATTTACTCACCTCATGATTAGTGTAAATGTAGACTACACACTTCCTGTGTCTCCCTGGTTTGTAAGCAACCTGTAACCCAACACCTTTAAACCGGTTTTAACCTCCTCACTGCCCACCTCTGTTCACCGTTTAATGGATGACATAGCAGAGTCAAAGCGCAGGATGGCTCATATAGCTGTCACTCAACATGTTGTGTTTTAGTATTGAATTCCACAGTTGCTACGAGCTGCGGCGTGGACCCATAGAAATGTGATAAGAGATGAGTCAACCATGACATGATGTACAACTGTATTCAAAGTGGCACTTTCATGTCTTATTACATTTATGTTTGAATCATAAGAGTAGTATTAATCTAATGAATTTATTTTCATGGGAAAACATGGTTGGCTGCTTCTAACCTCCTGCCAAGTGTATCTGCACATACTTATGTTTCTTGAACACACTACAAAGTATTATATTTATCTTCTATATATGATGATGGGACCTGTGCCAATGTCAATTGACTTTTTTTTTTTTTCTCCCCTTTCTCAGGAGTCCAGCGGCTCTCCAACTCCAAAGAGGCCAAGAGGGCGACCAAAGGGTAGCAAAAACAAGACTACCACCAAGAAAGTAAGTCCAACAACAAACTCCATCCTCTGGTTCTAAATGTCATGGTGTCATTTAGTTGCCTACAAAATAAAGGTGGGCATCTGGACTCATTGGGTGATAAATCGCTCATGTTGGACACTCTCTGCACTATGATTGGAGTCATCAAAATTTAGTGTGGGATTTATTGGCTGACAAATTCACTCCTAAACTGTTAACTAAGATTTGAGTTGTTAAAGCCTTGCTCTGCTGCCTTGGGTGATGCGCACTTGTGTACTTCCTGTCCTCCTGCTTCCTGTATCTTGTCGTGCACAGTGCAGTGCAGGTGCAGAGGCCACAAGACTGTTACCAAGCTGACACTAAGAGCACCCCACACACACCCCGCCCCCACCAGCACACAGCCCTAGTTCTTCTCTGCCTGTCGTCTCCATAGCAACAACTGATTTTTCTCCCGCTCCCCTACCCTTCAGCTCCCTGTGCGCTTTTCGCTGCTGTTTTGGTGGAGAGACTGATAGACTGACTGCAAATGCATGGATGATATAGATTTGGTTGCATTGTGTTTAGCTGAGGAGCGTTTTGCCCAGTCTGACCAGCTGTCTCTGAGCCTCAAACCAGGTGGCCAGCGAACTGGAGTGCCCTGTGTGCAGTTCCTGTCGGCCTTCCAGATAATGGCCAATGAACCCAATGCCCTGCTCCATCTGGCTTATTACTGAGATACTGCTGCCATCTCCAGGCAAACAGAGGCAGCACTTGTGATGGGCCTGTGATACCGTATTTCAAGGACCACTGTGTGTTAACATTGTATTGCATTTTTTATTGCAGAAGGCTACAACTGCTGCAGCTGCGGGAGGGAAGCGCAGAGGAAGGCCCAAGAAGGAGGTAAGCACCCTGCCTGCCTGCCGGCCTGCATGCTGCTTCAATGCTCACATTTGTTATGCCATTCCTTTCCCAATTGAATTATGTTTGGAATGACTGTCTACAGGACCAAACTACATTTTCCCCTAATCTTTTTGCATGACTCTTGCTTCCTTTCTGACCAGTCACTTTACTCATTACAGCTTGGCACTGCTTTTTCAAAGGACCTGTAGTAATTCATATTTTTTTTATGTAGCTGGAGGTTTATTTTTCCATTAAAATGCCTGCGCATACAGTCTCAATTGGCTTGTGTTTATGCTAGAAAGCGAATGTGGTCTTGTAGTAACATTTGGTCATGTGCATGGTCTGGGTGTACTCTTAAAGAAGTCTGGATTACATTAGTCACACAAAGGAATGACCTAAAGCTACCCTACTGAAGAGGCTCTCATATTTTTATGAATGAACTTGTTTTGGCAAAAGCAAACTTGTAGAGTGACTCATTGGGCCTATGAATCACTTTAGACTGCAGATGGTTCACTCTTCCCATGGGGTTTTAATGCTATGGTGGTTTATCAAAGGGTTTTATAATGTTGTTTTTTTTCTTTTTGTTTTTTTTTTTCATGTTAGTTCTTGGAGTTAAAGCAGTCATGGTTAAGACATGAATCACAAGCGTCTATTGTACTAAATGTTGACGTCCCTTGGACCATTTCAAAAGCGTGTACCCGTGGGAGTAGTTTGATTAAAACAACTTTTATTTTCTCTTGAAGGAGGTGGAAGAAAAGGCATCCAAGGAATCATCTGAGGAAGAGGAGGAGGAAGATGAGGAAGAACAGTAATTTCGCATGCTACCTCACTCAACATACTGACTTACTGTTAACAAGAACTGGGCTGTATTTTCCAACACCAGTGCCACCACCATGTTCACCAAAAACCCTGCTACCATTGGAGGGTTAACGCATATATAAAATCATGCAGCAGCACTGGATAGACCGATGGACCTTGCTTAAGCATAGATCTAAGAAATAACATTCAACAAGTCAACAGCCCTTTTCTGTGTCTTTTATACTGGACAAACATTCTGCTCTGTGGAACCTGGACTCTAACTCTCCAAAATCATGATTTCTCTGCTTACTGTTATTTGTTGTACCTGCATCAGAGATGGTAGGGCGTATATAGTTTTCTTCATGTTTTGTACTGGACAAAGGTGAATTTTACCTAAAACATACCGTGTGCGTCGTGTGAAGTGGTTTAACAAATCTGTTTGCATTGTATACTAGATGGGTTTCAAAAGTTTAGGATGAGAGTAGATCACTGATGGTAGAGATGTCTTTTTCTGTCGAATATAATCCCCCTCTGTCTCACCGTAGAGCAAAATTTATCAACATCACCGCCCTAATTCCTGTAGGCAAATAGTTCATAAACTTTTCAGTCTATGCCTGTAGTGGAGAGATTGTATTGTTAATCAAGTAGTCCAATCAGACGTAGTAGTTCTTTGTTTGGGTAACATGAGTGTTTTGTATGATAACTAATCTATAACAAATGTATTAAGGATATCTTGTCAGAGCTCTAGGCTGGGAGCATCAGTATATCGTTTCTTCAGGGAGCTTTTCAAATGCTGTTTGTCAATTTCCAAGCGCTCATTCAATACTTTATTGCAACTGCTTAAACAAGGAGGCTGTTTGTGAGGATATTGGTGGCACTACTATCTCTATAACGGCTTATTTCATTCCATTTTAGCTCTCTGCTTCACCAAGCTTGGTCCTTCTGTCACTGCTTAGTACATTGTTGTTCTTGCGTTGTCAGCTACAGGTAAAGGATGTGTGTATCTGTAAGTGTCAGGGAATCTTTGGCCACAATCCACTTAACTGGGTTTTTTTTCCACACCTAAGCTGCTACAACCTCAATGACAAAACCCGGAAAACTGCAAACAGGCAAACTCAGCCTAGAATCTTCATACCTCACTCAACAGCTTACTTTACCTAATATTGCATTAACTGGTTTTTCTGTTTTTAATGTAACCTGTGGCGTGAGTTGGAAGCGTCATCTTTGCATAGTTGTGAGTTTTTTTTCTTTGTTTTTACCTGACTGTACGCAACAGTTGTTTTTTTTTTTTTTTTTTTTTTTTTTTGGCTCATTCATAAACAGAGCTTGCAGACAGGTGATTTTTAATGTGTGAAGCAAGTCAGGGAGACCTGTCAGCTTGGCAACTGTGTTCGCTGACTGTGGTAGTTTAGTAGGTGTGTGTTTTTATCCTTTTTAAAAATAAAAATCTGGTGCACTGAAATGTTTTCCGATTTTTCATGGACAAATGTGCTTTTCATTGATTTGGTCGTTCACTGATCAGCTAGCCACTGTGTGTTGGCACTTCCATATCACATTGATTGTATATTCAATTAGTTTCTCTTACTTTGACATCCTCCAGTGAATTCGCAATTAATTATCAAATATACGCCATTTAGAATGCATTAGATGGGATCATTTTTTAATGTACACGTATATAAATGTACAATGTCTATATTTCTATGGTGCCCTACAACAATTTGTATCAGAAATGGTCAATAAAGAGAATTTTTCTTTGTCACTTTTGGTTTACTTTGTATCCATATTTTGAGCAGTCCTTCTCAAAAACTCAAACACAGTACTGTCATTCATTAGACTTGTAACATGTTTAAAAATGAAACCTTTAATAGTTGAACCATACAGTCTGAGTTGAACAAAATGTAATGAAAATTGAAATGAAGTAAAATGATCTAAGCCTGTCAATACATAAAAACATTCATTTCATTCATTCACAAGTCAAAAATTCTCTAGTGCAAAGAGAAGATGCACACAAACTTTATAGAAGCCAAAATATTACTTTTAATGAATAATGGAGATTCTTGTGACAGGCCTAACAGCATCTTCCGAGTACAAAAAGCAATCTGACAACGTGATTAAGAGCAATTGTTCTTTTACTTAAACACATTTTACTGCAATGTGTAGATTCAGTAGCCGCTGAATTTATTTCAAATATAAAGGCAAAGCAGAACTTCAGTATCTCATAATTTGCAAATTTTTTAAACCTAATTTTAAGAGCTGCACTATTACATTTTTTGTGATGAAAGTCTACCTGCTTGTCTCAAAGATGATTTTTCATTGATTGTTCCAAAATAAGAGATTAAACTGAAACATATCCATCACTATGGAGATAAGCAGGTGATTTGTAGAGGTGACCCTGCTCACAGTAAGGATGCATTTTGCAGGCTGTCTTTGAGCAATAAAAACACCTATGATTTAAAGATAAATTTAATACTAGGCTTTGGATCATTCTAGTCAAAACATATTTCTACGGAGACTCCCCACCAGAAAAGAGATTGAACATTTAATGTATTCAATTTATATTCTATAACCACTTCAATGCACTGCACTTTTCCTCTATTCAGAGCAGTTCCTGAGTTTTGCTACCGACAGTTCAATGGCATTCTTTAGTGAGAAGTAACTTTGAGCTTGTGCCATGCCTTCTAAACAGGACATATTTTTGATACTAGTCACCACTTATTTTAGAAACAAATGAGTCTTGTAGGTGGGTATAATTCAGTTCCATCTGGTTTCACATACCATTGGGATGTCTAACGAAAGGATGTATTGAATTGACTCATCAGAGTCAAATAAAAGTTCAACTGCAAAAAATTTACATGGAATACAATTGCTGGCATTATTGTAAACCAATTCAAATGTACAAACTCTATATACATTATGGAGTTTCACTATTGACACCATTGCATATTAAACAAACGTCAAATAGACAATCAGGCTTTCCAGTGATATGCTTCCAAATAGCATAAAAATTAACTCAATAAATAATCTAATAAATACATTTTCAGGCACAAAGGATTGGCATCGGAAACTAAAAGGCGGCACATTCTCTTACAGCAGTGGGCCCCTAGCATAAAAGCAGGGTGAATATCTTTTTTCAGCTTTTTCAGTAGCTTCAGTGCACTTAAACATGGAGGGTAAACTCGATTGGAGGCGTTCAAGTAGATTTGCAATGGAACTAGTTCAACCCTTAACATCTTTGGTCAGGAGAGGGCGCTGTTGGTGGTAATTCTTGGCCCAGCCTTGTACAATCTGGAAATAAAGATAGAATTTTTTAAAAGCTACTAACCTACTATTATTATAATGATCCAAACAAAATATAACCTGACAACTGCCATCAGTAAACTGTGTATTTTGTGTCCCAAATAAGTCTAGCTAGTAGGCCTGTCATGATAATTAATATATCGACTTACCGTTCCATATATATGACAGTTTTGGGGCTCAATATTTATCATAATTTTTGCCATTTCTGTTCAGATTTAAAAACTGGTTTACTGGGATCATCTTGCTTTGTGTCAGTGCCAAAAAGTTGTTTCACTATTATTATTTACAGCAGGCCTACTACCTAGTATATTATTAAATTATTTTTTAAGATGTTATATAATGCATTTTTGTTTTACAATTTATATCAGGTTTCACTAGTCACAACACTAAATATGTTGTCACCTCTTGAAACTTCCCTATTGCGGTCTACTGTTGCATGTACTGCCCCGACAGACTGAATTATCAATAATACATTACTTCCGTTTCCTCTCCACTGTCTTGAGCCTGCTATTATTTATGTAATTACATCACTGTACACTGTTTGTGTACACATTAACCAATTTGCTTAGTTTAATTGCCAGAGAATATGTAGAGTACCGGTAATTGTTTTGTGGTTACATAAGGCCTCACACTGGAGAGTGTGCATACCTTTGTGTCTTCCTCTCTCCAGAGCATCTCTTGTTCAGCTTCATTCAGTTCCTCTGATGGGTCGTAGGAGTACACAGGTAACAGCTGATGACGTAATCTGTCAAGTCTAACCCACACAGATAAATAGTACTAGGTAAACCAAAGAAACAGGTATATCAAGTGAAATGCTTTGTCTGTGCACAGCAAAAGTCTTACCTTCTTTTCTTTCGGATATACATGGCCTGTAACAATCAAAGAGAAAATTATATGTACAATCTTTTTCATACATCGTTTATACATCTTTTTTGTCATGCATGATGTTTTTGTTGGCTGCTTGAGAATTTGATGTCATAATCTCATTTGGACAAGAGGTCAATATCCAAAAACCCACAAACATTGAACCTATAATCACTTTTAGTTATGGATTTAGTCTGCTATCTTGTGATATTATGGATGTGAGTCCTTTCAACTGATACTGATCACACCGTTGTGATTGAATAAGGCCACTAGTAATCACCACTGTTAGACAAATATTGTATTTCTTTTAGCAGAGAAGTTTTTGTGTTGTGTGGACAGAGCCAGTAATGTATGTAATGTAATGTACTTAACCTGGCCAATATATCAAAATGTTAAAAGTTAAAAAGCAAATTCTATCTAAGCTGCCCTCCTCCTCAGTTTTAAATGATGATCTCTTTACAGTGTTGTGGTGACAAGTGAAGACAACCTTTTGCAGGATTTCAGAAGAGATAGGCATATAATATATAATTGAGATGAGGAGCAGATAATTACTCTTAGCATTATGAACAGGTTCTGACATTCTTTGGAGGAAGAAATTTAAGTTTTTTTGTTTTAAAAATATGTAGTGTTTATATTTGTGAAATTATTTTTAATTTTGAAAACAATTTTTCTAAGAAAAAATGAAATCAAATGGATAATTGTGATTGATTAATATAAGAAAAAGAATCATGATATCATTTTTTGTCGCATCACCCAGTTCTACGTGTAACCAATAGGGATAACTGGCTCTTGCCCTTCATTAAGAAGTATGACACCATCACATTGTACAATGTGAACGTCACCTCCAATGACACCATGGCACTTACCACAGCTGCAGCTATCCCAATGATGGTGATGAGGAAAAATGGAACCAGGACATAGGTAACTGCCACATCCCCATTGATGATGACAGGAGGCTCGGTTGTGCTGTTCATTGCTTATGTTGAGGACACAGGAGGGCTGGAGGGGCCCTCTCATGTAGGCCTGCCCCCTCCCTCCCAGTGCAGTCACAGTGCAGGAACTCTCCCCTTTGCGGCCCCCTCTCAGGCTCATCCACGCTCATGTGACTCCCACATGGTATCACTATCCACAGTAATCAGCAAGAAATCTGAACAACAACTGTGTAACACAAATAACATGCATTAATCACAAAAGGAAAGGAAAGTGAAATCTGAGTATAGTATGACTACCATGAGGATGCAGTTGGTAATGAATAAACAGGCTATAAATTTAAGGGAAAAAGTATGATTGGATGGTTTGTTTATGCTATAGTGAATGACTTAAACTACAGCTTATCATAATGCCACAATGTACATATGTATAATGTTGGTTTTACTTAAAATAGGCTTGTATGCGCCATTTTAGGATCTTCCAGTCAGGTCTTGTGATCTCAGTTAAATAGTTGCCAGGTCATTTAGTCATTCCATAGACATCTCTCCTTGATTCATGCTGAAGTGAATTCAATAAATGCAGGCACCAAATCAAAGCCCATCAGACACAGTTCACCAATAAAGCTATAAATTGATCTGACAGGATAAACAAGTATGGCCAGAGTAGAAATACCGTTAGGTGGATTCCTATTTGACTTCCGCTAAATAAAACATATTAATACGCTTATACACTGTGGCATTTTGTTTGGAGCTATGTTATTTTAGCGCATACAAATGAAACATAATAATTAAACAGATTATTGCGTTTGGCTTGGTGAAATCGCGTGTTATAGCCTCTGTAAAAGACCCACTCACGGCGCAGTGTGCAAATGCGTCTTCTTCTGCTGTGATGTTTCCGGAAGTGCGTACTACTGTCTTCAAAGGCACTTCCGCCGACATGTCACAGTAAACTTGTGTCATTTTGAGGTTTAACTGACAAATACACTTAAATACACAATTTTTCTATGAATGTAATATTGTTTTTTTATTTTTATTATTATTTTTTTATTATTATTTTCTTCATTATATTTTCGACAAGGTTTTACCCCCTTGACTATTTCTTTCTCCATTAATATAGACTTACTTTAGTTAAATCCATTACTATAACAACTGACTACACTGATAACATGATAATTTAATCATAATAAGACGTTTGAAGACTAACAAATACATTACTGAAGAGTTGTTTTGGCTCTTTGCACATTTGGCCACTAGATGTCGCCACCACTTTGTGTCAGAGGATCCCTTATGTTTATGATAGATGCCCATTTTATAGGCCTACTTTTAAGGCTTAGGTTTTCATATAGGCTTATGTTTGGCTGTCTTTTGCACTTTCGTGGCCAGTTAAGTTAAGCATCCTTCACCTACTGGTCAAATGGTCTATATTTATGTTTATATTTAATTGATAGCCTTATTTCAACCTATGGAACAGATAGTGAAAAGTAGCTGAATACCTGGCTATTATAGGGTTCCTGTTTTATTATTTAATCTCATTCACAAGGTGTGCTGTTTTGAATTGTGTTGCTTATATTAGTGCAAATACAGCTTTCACTTTTGTCAAATAAAATAGCTGAAAACCCAACTATAAAGTGTTAATTCTTCGAAGAGGGATTAAAAGTAAGTAAAGTAGCGTTACGTGTGTGGCATCATTATCATCTCTCCCTCTCTCCTCCTCTGTATTCTTCCTTCTTCCTGTCCTTCACTGAATGGACCGTGCGTGGGCCATCCCCCCTGCGTGCGTGGAGCTCCCCCTTGCTGCTGCGCGCATCGTGATCCTCTAGTGTGGATGCAGAGTTTTGCAGCGAGTAGGGTCACCTTCTGTCACTGCAAGGGAGAAATCCGCGAATTATTTGGAGGGCTGGCGTTTGTAGGCAGACCACTCGGGTACCAGCAGTAGCAGCATCAGCAGCATCGTTTCTGGTAAGTCTTCTCTTCTTGCTTGGACACACTACTGCACTGGCTGAGAGGAGAGACGAGCATCCTTCGAGTGGACGACGCGGCACTGTAAATCTGTCATCAGTTTCGCTTCAGCAGCACCTATCCATCTATTCACTATCTATTTACTATCAATTCACAAACAGCATCACAGCTTTGCCACAGTCCATAATGCATGCGTCATTTTGATATCGCGTCCCAGCTAACAGAGCATCGTCTTGCATCATTATGGATCCATATTGCGGGTTTTACGCACAAAATCTTGGCTTAGCGTTCACTCACATTTGAAAATATAAATCAGGATTAGGCTTCCACAACTATTATGAGACCTGCGTGATGGATTGGATGCTACTAGAGCGTATCTTTATCAAACATTAATGAATAAACAACAGTAACCCAAACGCAATGAACGCGTTTAGATGTCTGTCCTTTGTCCGTTGGTAAACAAAGTGCACATTCGTCTGTTTTATGTGTTTACAACGATGCTCGGGAGTCTCCTCTGCTCCATCCAACCGTCGGTAGTTGGTGAAATGGTCACGAATGTAAATGAGAGCAGTCTTCTCTGACGTTATGTAATTCGTTACAAAGCACAGCGAGGAGCCATCTCTAGCGTCATTGTGTTTTCTCCTCTCCCTCTCTCTCTTCCTGACAGACCAGCAGCAACAGAGGAGGAGCAGCAGCTTGATTTTCTGCACGGGATTAGGTGTTTGTGGTTGCTTTAATCATTCATCAAATCTGCTGTCGAGATGTAACGTATCCTGGGTCACTAGAGAAATGTGCAATGTACGCGCGTTCATTTCTGTTGTGGGTAGATTCAATGTTTATCTCCAGTGATCAGTCTCTGCACCTATAGGTTACTGCATTTGTATGTTGCCGTGACGTAGTGGGCCATAGCACGTGAGCGGGAGGCCTCGTGCTAGCGCGTGTATGCGTGCGTGCGTGTGCGCTGTCCGTGGTGCTGAAGGTAGTGACTGCCAGTGGACAAGGTGCCCCCCGGGAGACGGAGATAGCGGGACACGAGGCCGCAGTGAGGAGATGATTCTGTCAAGGGACTAATCCAATTGAAGTGCAGCAAAAGGGGGACCTAAAGGAGCCCTTGCAATTCATTAGCAGAGTTCTCAAATCTTTACTGGTCCCAATGTTCCATTTACAGCGACCAATGAGCATAATGGTTGGCTTAATGTTCATTTGTCTTTGTTTATTTACTTAACACTACAGACCATCCTGTGAATACCAAACATAAACAGCTCTTGCCATTCATCAGCTGATTATTGCGTTCACTGATGTCTCTAAATGTGGAGTGGTTTGATAATGGAATTTCAATCATTTCAAAACAACTTTAATTTTGGTTAAACCTTATGACTACTTTATTATAAGATTAAGTAGTGTAATAGTAGTGTTGGTAGCAAAACCAGTGGCCACAGATAAGTTGGTTTGCATCCCAATAACTGCCGTTTCTCTCCTAATCTGGTTCCAAACATAAACAGGATAGTGTGAGGAAGGGCATCTGGTGTGCATTAAATCAAAATTTCCACATGTTTATTTACTAAAGTTAATAGCGAGTGCATATGCTTAATGGATATCTGCATCTGTGTTGTAAATATGATATGAGCAAATGTGCAAGTGCAGTTAGTATTACAAGTACAGACATACCATTTTCTGCACAGCTGTAATAAAAAGTGAATATAGTCACTGACCTCGTTGTCCATTTTCTGCTGTTTAATGTGCAATTTGAAGGTTGCTAGTTTTTATAATTTTTTGAATGCTAAAGAAACTCTATCCCATGTTTAATCCAAGCCAAATGTAACACTAACTTTTCTTATATTGTGTATAACCATGACTTTGATAGCCACGTCTGACCTTAATATGATTGAAACCCCCTTGAGGTGACAGAGCCTTTTCTGTGGCAGTGCCCAGACTTTGGAACAGCCTCCCTCTGCCTGTCAGATCCTCTCAGTCTTTAAAGCAGTTTAAGGCCAGACTGAAACCCACCTCTTCTGCCTGGCATTTAGTACTAGCTATAGGTCATTTTGATGTTTTATTGTACTTTTCTTATGTATCATGTTGTCTGTGTATTCGTTTTTGTTGACTTTTATGTGAAGCACTTTGGGCAGCTGAGGTTATTCTTAAATGTGCTATGTAAATAAAACTGAATTGAACTGAAATAAGAAAATATATATATGATTGACAACTATACTACTATTGTAAGAGTAGCTAGGGGGTACTTGGAGTGCAAGACAAAGCTTAGGGGGAACTTGAGACATAAACAAAAGAGAGACGTGGGGTTGGCTCCATCTAACCCCATGTGTCTGTATCTTCTCACATGCCCACTAACTTAACTGAGGCCTTTTGTTTGTCTAGTATAGCTTTAACCTTCCTTCTTGCAGTGTACACATGTGGGCAAAAGTAAACAAGTGATTAGAGTCTCAAGATCTTGATCGAATACTCCATTACTTCCATACTATATTTTACATGACACTTGTATGTATTGTCGGTGTGTTTTTCTCAGCTGTGATGGGCCCGTCTGACCTGCAGCAGATACCCAGGGACAGACAGGGCAGTGCGTGTGAAGCAGTGGGCTTGTGTTGTTGTCCTGTGGAGTGATTGGTGAGGAAAGGGTTAAAGGCGTCTGGTCCTCTGTTAAAAGCAGAGATAGTGTTTTGTGACAAGGTGTGAAAGCAGAGGCTGGATCTGTGACGGCCTGGGGAAGAGCTCTCCTTGGTGCACAATGACAACGGAGAGATTTCAAACACCAAATAAAGGCATGGCTAAAACACTGCGTGAATATAGACACCTTAAATGTAATCTTTGTTACACGTAATCATAATTGTGTATTTTTCGCACCATTTTGAAATCTGAATCACTGCAAAACCAGTTCCTTCAGGGGTTTTATTCATAGACTGTATAAAGAAGCGGACTAAGTGAGTGTGACATCACCCATAGCGTTCAGCTCCAGCCAAATGAAGCTCATTGAGGCTTGCGGTTATAGCGGCTAATTTGGAGCAGAGTTTCATATTTGGAATTCTGACGCAAGTATCATAGCAACCAAAGAGCCAATCAGGAGCGAGGTGTTGAAGGTAACACCCATTCCTGCTCATACCACTGATTTAGCAGGGAGTGGACACTTAGCAACGCTGTCAGTCAAACCTGTTGCTAACGCTAGCAGGAGAGACCTCGGGAAAAAGGACACCTGATTTGTCTATGGTCTTATTAGAAGTCAATGTTTGTACCTATTGTATTGCATAAGATTCAAACCAGGAAGATCTAATGTCGTACCTTGTTCTTGTACATGTTGTTGCCAGTTTTGCTAACCTCACACAATTTGCAACTTCTGTGTCTCAATATCTGGATCATTCGTAGCATTAATAAACTTTGATATTGCCACAGCAGTAGAACCACCGACCTCCTCATCTTACTTGTCCTTGTGCATACGTTTCTTTAATATCACCATGTTTTAAAACCATTCAAGGAAGGTGCAATGTTGTCCTATTTGCATGATTTTTTTTTCCATATTGAAACTTTCCATGGGAATCTAGTGCCTGGGTAGCATTTTCTGACAACCCTTCTCCTTTATATACACAGTGATAATTGCTAGTACCACAGTATAAACATATTATTACATGGTACTCCTTGTGTGATGATCATAGACTGTATATACATAAATGAACAATGAACTGACTCTGACTCCAATTCCAATTCCAATTAACCTGTTCTACATGATACTGGTATTTTTATTTCGCTATAGTATCTCTAAATCACTGTATGAACATTAATAGTTAAATCAGCCCTTCTTTGCTCTTGTGGTGTTAGCAACAGGTTTGATTGACAGCGTTGCTAAGTGCCCACTCTCTGCTAAACCAGCGGTGCAGGCGGGAAGTTGCGTTAGCTTCAACAGCCTCGCTCTTAATTGGCTCTATGGTTGCTATGATACTGATGATGACTGGAGCCGAATGCTATGGGTGCCCCTCAGTCCACTTCTTTATACAGTCTGTGGTGTTGGTGGTGACTCCTCTGTGTTTTTCTCTGTGCATGTGCATGAGTAAGAGGTGAGCACAGTTGGTCCACCACATGTCAGCTCCGGCCTCTTGTTATGTTGTTCTGGATTAATCTGTCATAAGGTCGGCAGCTCACACTGTCTCCAGGCCAATTTAAAATGGAGTCTCACTGGGCTGTGTATGGTCCAGGCTTCTCAGATTCTGACATGTGCACCGCTCTAAAGCCCCGTAATGTGTCGACTACTTAAACTCTGTACTTGTTTTAGGGGCTTTTAGTCATGGTTTAGCCTCAGTTTACCCATGCACTTGTTGAGGAGACTTTGTAGCTTGGATGTTTTGAAATGAGGAAGTTGAATCTGTTGAGTCTGGTGCATGTGCTTGGAACAAATCCGAAGATGAATTACGGTTTAGATCAAATTAAGTTTTGTTCCCAGGTCACCGTATACGTAGAGTCTCTATAAATATGTCAGAATAACATTTGGATGGTTTCAGGTTTAAAAAGGTCAGCTCGAATAGTATTAGTATAAAAAGTAGTTTGTAGTACTTTTACATTCTGGCCATGAATTAAGAATAAGAAAATATGATAGATATAAGGTATAGGTGTGTGGGTATTACAGGCCAAAGGAAAAGTTCCATTAGAACGAAGGTGACTTGCTGATTTTCTAGGATTTCTCAAGAGCTTTGGAGTTATTGATCGTCTATTTACAATACTTCACAAGATAAGGACGTCAGGTTAAAAATTCATCTATCATTTTGAATACAGCATCTTCATTTGTACCCCACTCCATCAAAAACTATGTCATATACGCCAGGCAATATAGTAGACAATACAGAATACTTCTTATCCCATTCACTAATTGCAACATAAATAATATAAATGAATCATACCGCCTTAAATTGAAACTTGAATGCATTTGTGAGCTGTCATAGTGAGCAATTGTAATTCAAAATGGGTGAATTTATTACAGGGCATTAGGGCAATTGGGTACTAAAATATTTATGTATCCACCAGAGCAGTGGTGGAATAACTCATGAGAGATCCAGATCATATCACTATCGGGGGATGAGCTAATGTTATCACACACAAAGTACAATAATTCATTTAAAGTTCGCATTCTTTATTTCATTTAGTGGAGCGTTACACAAGCGACTCCTCACACCCACGTGAGCTTTAAATTTAATCGAGTTGTGTAGGATTGTTTTACTACACGTGGGCAGCAAATTGAACGGTTGAAAATGTTACAGCGAGCGTTTTATCGTTTTATATCACATAGTTTGATTTGCAATTACCACTGTGCAAAAGCATTATATACGCTTGGGATTACGGAGCGAGAAAAGCGCAAATTTAAACCTAAAATTTAATGACGGATCCACCACCTGCTTGTCTCTGCGTCCCCTGGAATGTTTCATAGCGTGGGATTAAATTTGCCTGTTGCCATGGAGAAAAGCTGTTGACATCAGCAGGGCAAATTACAGGTTAGAACTGTGGAGAGGTGACCTTGCCGCAGTTTTTCCAGGTGTTTCTGAGCAATAACAAAACTTGAAACTGAACAAATACAATATCGTCATGTTTAATGTGATGGCTTCTGACATCTCCATGGAGACAGATCATTAGAAAAGTTACACGGTGCACCTTTAAAACAGTAGACCATTTACACATTTCACAATTATAACTGTGCATTATTCACACAGCTTAGACAGGACACTTAACACAAACCATGTTCATATCTTCTGTCCTCAGCATTTGATTTATTTGGCGTTTTCGTCACCGACTATTGTGATTCTTCTTTTATATCTAATCTTTGTTCGTTCCTTGTCCACACAGGTGAACACCCACTGCGGCCTTCTGCTCTGTGGAAGGCGTATGTACCTGACCTCCCATTGGTGGAGAAGGTAAGACTGCTGGATATACTTTCTCATAGACTCGTGGATTCTTGGCATTTACAGACTGTTTGTGGTATCAATCATTGTTTCCAGAAGTTTCCGCAACAAACGATTTACCTCTGTCTCACCCTCTCCTCCTCCGTTGCATCCTTATCTCTCAATTAACTTCGTGTCCTCATTCATTACATGCATAAATGTCATCTTTTTAATCTTCTCCCCTCTCTGACAACCCACTTTTGCTCATTTGGGTTGTCACTATTAAAGATCCACTATGTAACTTTTCAGGTGGTGGTTCTGTCACCTGTGTGTCTCATGAAAAGTGTTGCTTTGCTGAAATGTTCCACAGTATATAAACATATCTTTCATGTATTCAATTGCAGAATAAATGCTCGGTTTCAGTGGCGTCGCCTCCTTATCTCCATGGAGACAAGAAGGTTTCGGACCTAAACCCTTAAGGGCCCATATTACACTATTTTCTGATCTGTTATAGTGGTGTTTCTTTATTAAAAACAGACCAGGGATTTATTTTGTTTCATTCACACATGTTTAACACAAAAATCCTGCATATTTAGGCGTGTGAGACAAAAGGAGCTGTAAACTTGAAAACTACCACTTCATGACATCACAAGGTGGAACAGAGCATTTTGAGCTTTGGAGATGTAACAGACGCAGGATAACGCAGGATTACTCAAACATGTGTGAATGAAACAGAACACGACAGGTCTGTTTTTGAGGAGGTAACAACATTCTAACATGACTTAAAGTTCACAAGAGGCAATTTTGCATAATGTAGGACCTTTAAGCTCTATTAATTTTCTCATAAAGTGACAATCCCAACACAAAAGACAGTAACAAGGATGTGCTTCTATCTAATCCATCTGGACAAACGCGTCGTTAGGCCAATGAATAGCTCGTTGCCAGCTCTTAATAATACATGAGAGAGGTCCAGTCTGTCGATGGGCCCTCGTTTCGTTGCTTATTTTAGACTCCTTCATTGGATTTGTGTTGTGTGTCCTACTCTTTGTTTGACATATGAAATTACACACACAGCACACATCCCATTGGGAGTCTGCTCAGAGGTGCTTTAAGCTTAATTTGTTTAAAAGAAACAGTTTGTCAGAATTTATAATGTGACTTTTATGAAAATGCGTCAGCAGGTGGGATCACGAATTTTTCCTTGTTGATTTTTAAATGGTTTTGAATAGTGAAAGTAATTACAAAAAAGCTTCTCTATGGGGAGTTTTCATTGTTTAAAACTTGTGTATTTATTTTACACCAACGTCTTCAGCCATTTTAATTCAAAAGATGAGGATTACTTAACAAAGATCTATCTATTTTGAAATATTTTTGATAAGCATTAATCACAAACAAACCAAAATGACTAAAATAAACAGTATAAATGAAATACAATTTAATTTAAAACACACTTGAATCCTTTTAAATTTAAAGTTGCACTGTGTCACTTTTTGCTGGAGCGTTGGCCACGTTGTCTCCGTTGTCTCCATGATGTCACGGTATGGCATTAAACTTATTATTGGTGTTTTTATTACTCTGTGTGAATGGTCGCCTCTCCATAAGCCTGACCTGTAACTTGATCGTCTCCATGGAGATTGGTAATTTGAATATGCCATACTACGGAACATTCCATAGATATCTACAGAGAAATCCTTTAACCTTTAGTTCAGTAGAAATTGATTCCAGATGTGAAATTATCCAATTGATTCACAGTGGAGCACTTCCTGTATTACCACATGATGACATCACAAGGTGGAACAGAGTGTTTCCTGTTTGAGAGAAGAACTCAGGATGTGTGTTAAATGTGTGTGAATGAAACAAAACACAACTCCAGGTCTGTTTGCGATGAGGAAACATTACAAGATGGATCAGAAACAGCGTAACACGAGCCCTTTAAGATAATGACTTCCTGTGCGTTGCTATGGAGACGATGCATATGGGTATACATAGTGCTGTTCTGACTGTTTGAGTAGAGTTTGTGAAGCCATGTTTGTGTATCAATGTTTACTGTTGCGTTGGTTTCTTATTTCGCCTTCTTTTTCGTACTTACCCACAACACGCTGATGAGGCGAGGCCCACCCACCTCCAGAGACGGAGTGGTCCAACTGGCAAATGTCTGTCAACACGGCCTCCCGAAAAAAACACGAGTTACATCTGAGCCAAGAAGAAGGAGGAGGAAAGAAGAGAGGAGGAGAGAAAGGGGTGGGAAGAGGGGAGAGAGAAGAGAGAGGAAGAGGGGGATAGGTCTGTCATGATAATGCAGTAGAGAGAGAGAAAGAGAGAAGAAGGAAATAATGAAGGAAATGGAAAAGAGTTGAGGAAAAAGGGAATGAGAAGAGAGAGGGAGACAGGGGTGAGAGGGATGAGAGGTAAAAGTAGAGGAGGATGAGAAGAGATAGGAGAGTAGAGGAAAGGGAGAGAGAAAGAGAGGGGGTTAGAGAGATGAAAGAAAAGAGGAGGAGAGGATAGCAGACGAGTGGAGGAGAGGAAAGAGAAGAGAGGGGGATGGGAGAGATGGGAGAGATGAGAGGAAAGAGTAGGGGAGGCTGAGGAGAGATAGGAGAGTGGAGGAGAGGAAGAGAGAGTGGGGTTAGAGAGATGAGAGAAAAGCGGTGGAGAGGATGTAGACAAGTGGAGGAGATGAAAGAGGGAAAGAGAAGAGAGAGGGAAAGAGTGGGATGCGAGAAATTAGAAGTAAGAGTTGGGGAGGAGGCAGACAGGAGAGTAGAGGGGAAGAGAGAGAAAGAGAGAGGTTAGAGAAATGAAAGAAAAGAGAAGGAGGAGAGGATGGTAGACAAGTAGAGGAGAGGAAAGAGGGAAAAAAAGAGGGAGAGAGGGGTTGGGAGAGATGTGAGGAAAGAGTATGGGAGGATGAGGAGAGACAGGAGAGTAAAGGAGATGGAATGCAGGATGTTGTTGGGTTAGAGAGATGAAAGAAAAGAGAAGGAGGAGAGGATGGTAGATGAGTGGAGGAGAAGAAAGAGAAGAGAGAAAGGGAGACAGAGGGATGGGAGAGGTGTGAGGAAAGAGTATGGGAGGATGAGAAGAGACAGGAGAGTAGAGAAGAGGGAGAGAAAGAGAGAAGGAAAGAATGGTGAATGAGTGGAGGAAAGAGGGAACGAGAAGAGAGGGAGAGACAGGGGGATGAGAGGGATGAGAGGAAAGAGTATGGGAGGATGAGAAGAGGCAGGAGTGTAGAGGAGAGGAAGCGACAGAGGGATTAGAGAGATAAGAGAAAAGAGGAGAAGGAGAGGATGGTAGATGGGTGGAGGAGAGGAAAGAGGGAAAGAGAAGAGAAAGGGAGATAGGAGGATGGGAGAAATGCAAGGAAAGAGTATGGGAGGATGAGGACAGACAGGAGAGTAAAGGAGAGGGAGAGAGAAAGAGGGGGTTAGAGAGATGAAAGAAAAGAGAAGGAAAGGATGGTGGAGGAGAGGAAAGAGGGAAAGAAAAAAGAGAGAGAGGGAGAGAAGGATGGGAGAGATGAGATGAAAGAGTAGGGGAGTATGAGGAGGAATAAGAGCGAGAGAGAAGGCTAAAGAGGAGAAGCGAAGTTGAGAAGGGAGAAAGGGGGAGATGAAAGAGAGGTATGGAAAGAGATAAAAGGGAGGGAGAGAGGGAGAAGAATGAAAGGGGAACGAAAGAGAGAAGAGAGAAAATGAGGAGTAAAGGAGAGAATGAGAGGGGTGAAGAAGGAAAGAGAGGGGACAGGGAGGTGATCAGAAAGAGAGATAGAGAGAGAGAGAAAGGGTGGCAGAAAAAAAATAAGAGTAAAAGAAAAGAGGAGGAGGGTTGATTGAAGAGAGAAGAAAGACAGGGGGTTGAGGAGAGGAAAGAGAGTGAGCAGAGGAGAGAAGAAGAGAGTAAAGAGGAGAGATGAGAGACTGAAGTGGAGAGGAAGAAGAAGAGAAGAGGAGGTGGAGAGAGAGGAGAGGACAAGAAAGATGAGAGGAGGAACAGAGAGGAGAGAGGAAAAGAGAAATAACACGAGAGGAGATACGAGAGAGGGAGGGGAGAGTAGATATGGGATAGAAAAGCAGAGGAAGAGAGAAGACATAGAAGAGAGAAAGGATGGAGAGAAGAGATGATTAGAGATAGAGAGAGAAGAGAGGACACGGAGGAGGAGAGCAAGTCTGTTGCTGAGTCACATCTCGAGCACTCAGGCTGCATCACACAGGCCTCCTCTGATGTGTGGCTTGTGTACCCTGTGTACCCTGTGTACCCTGTGTACCCTGTGTGCCCTCTACTGCACTCTGTCTCTCTCTATTAAGTGGTGTTTTTAGATATAAGGTAAATAAACTTAACCTAAAGATGAATGGATAAGCAGAGTACACAAAAACACATATACTTACCCTGTTGTTACTCCCACATAAACTTAAACTTAACATAACAGATGACGTGAAAAATATGGTTCTATTAAAGAAATTACAGTTTAATTTGGTTTATTAAATTTTTTTTGTGTCATCAGCTATGACATTTATGTTGTCTGTTACCAGTGGTAGGAGAAGTACTCAGTTGTATTAAAAGTACAGATATCAGGGCAAAGAAAATACTCAAGTAAAAGTAAAAGTATCATATGAAAAAATCTACTGAAGTAAAAGTAAGGAACCTGTTGAAAATGTACTTAAAGATTAAAAAGTAAAAGTATTTTGTATAGATTTTGAGGTCTTAAAATGTAGTGATTTTGATAAAAATTTGTGCTGAATTATGTTCAGTGGAAACAATTCAATCTATCGTTTTTCTTAGCTGTTTTTTTTTTTTTTGTTTGTTTGTTTTTTTGTTTGTTTGCTCAAACTATGAATTTGTCAAAAATAAACCCTCAGCCTGAAAAAGTAGCGAAAATACTTTTACTTTTCAGTCCAGGTAAAAATGTATAACAGTAAAAAATAAAAGTAAAAAGTACTGGTATACACTTTAAAATACTAAAGTGCGGTACTACTTTTACTTTGTTACCTGTTTCTAAAAAGGTAATTAAGAGTTACTAAAATGAACAGCTACTGGTTAAAGTTGACCCATAGACTATGTATGGATATGGGACACCCCTGAAACTGTGTGTGGTGTGCATTCCAGCCACAAGAGGTCAGTAAAGGAACAAATAACAGTGCTAAGCTTTTCTCTCAAACTGAAAACACTCTGTCCTACTTTGTGATGTCATCATGTGGTAATACAGGAAGTGCTCTGTTGTGTTTTTAAACTTCATACACCTTCACTGGAATCATTTGGATCATTTCAGCTCTGGAATGACCAATCTCTACTGAATGAAAGGTAAAAGGAGCTGTTAACTTGAAAACTTCCACTGCATGACATCACAAGGTGGAAGAGAACATTTTGAACTTTGGAGATGTAGACAGACTAATATGACAGGATTACTCAAACATGTATGAATGAAACAAAACATAACCAAAGTTGTGTTTTTGATGAGGTAAAGCATTATAACGCTTCTTAAAGCTTAATAGAGTCAATTTTGTGTAACATAGGACTTTTAAGTTACTCTCACATATTCACAGTTCTTACCCTCTTTAATCTACTCTATAGTGTTTATGTTGTGTCACATACTAGCTCATGCATGCTCTGTTACTGGACTGTGAGTATTACAGCAGGTTTAAATATAGGAGTGTAAGGTGCTTAGTCGGCCCATTCACATGACGCTACTCAGGCTAACTGCTGCTGTAGAATCAGGCAAGACACATATTCACTCCTTTTCCTCATCATGTCATCACCCCTCGCCCCCTGCGGAGAATGCACTCTCCCCCTCTGACAGCAGCCAATCAGGATACAGCAGCATGAAGCAGCTAAACGGCACAAGCGAGGGCACGTTTCAAAAGCTGAATCGACTCGTTATTGGACTTGCTTCGCTGGGTTCCTGATGACATCACCACATTTGATAGGTCTATAATGTTCATTGAGATGCAGGAAGTAAAATGTCTGCATGTGTTAATTATAAGATCACTGAGCAACACACCTTTGCATTTTCCCATTTGATATTTAAAGCAGCTCTATGTAGCTTTTCTAATGGACCTGCTTGACTCCCATGAAGATGCTAATGCTTTGCTTGGAAAGTTCACAGTTGTGAATTTAAGATGGGCCGTTTTCCAATGTAATCTTTAGTGAAAACATTTATAATTGGTGACAGTGGCTCAGTTGGTAGAGCGTCCTCTAATCCAAAGGTTGGGTGACTGGTTCCTTGATGTAAAGCGCTTTGGGTTCCTTAAAGCTGGACAAGTGCTATATAAAAATGATTATTGTGATACTGCGGTACATCACAGGCATAGCAAGGTCATCCATAGAGACAAGCAGCTAGTGGAACGCCTACCAGAAGAGTGCACTTTTAAGATAAAAATATACATTAAAATCAATACAACCTTCGCGCTCTAGTGCCGTTACACATTCCTGGATTCCTGAAAAGATGTGGGCAGGTAAAATGCTGTTGTTGATTTGCAATGTTGAGATGATCTTTAAGGAACCTTGTTGCTTATACACTGAATAATCAAGGGAGTATTATGCAAAATCGATTTTTTTGGAGCTTTCTTCCATGTTATAACATTCTCCTCTCATCAGAACATGCCTGAAGAGGTTTTAGATGTCATCCATGCATGTTTGAGTTAGCAATCTCTTTCTGGCTCTATTCAAATCCACATTTAGTTAGCTGCATGTTTTGGTCCAAGGCTCCGCCCATAAACCTACGTTATCCATGCTCCCACATGACAATTCTCCATAAATATACAAAAGCATGATGCAAATCTGTATAGAACAGCTTCACAAACCTGATGTGATGTGCAGTAGTTTCATTAGCAGGATGCATGCTGATTGTGTTGTGAAGGGGGAGTGACTTAGTGCGGAGAGCAACAGGACGGCAGGCTCCCTTAGCGTCAGAAACGAAAGTGAAATCTAATATGTTAATGAGATGTTTGTTGCTTTCAGCGAATATAGCATTTTCAAAACAATAAAAGGTAAAATGTTGATCTAAATATGTTATGTGTTAGTAGTTAATACCCCATAGAAGTAAAATACTGCCTCTTTATTGCTAATTAATCAGATTCAACGCATTTGGGTATTGGGAAAATCTAAATCTTGTCTAGTCTAGTATGTGAAAACAAACAAAAGCTGCTACATAGCCTCTTTTCTGCCAGTACTGTATAGACCAAAACCCATATTCTCCATCTTGGCTCCTCCATCGCTCCTTCTTCTCTGCAGTCTCTCATCTGCCTGTATGGTGTCACGCTCTGCCTGCTTTTTGATTCATTCAGACTCTAGCTCAATCTGCCATTTTGCCCCTGTCTCCTCCACGCTGCTCTCATCATCGGGGCGAGTGGCGAGAGTCAGTTCATTACATAACACTGCAGCGGCACAGCTCAGGACACTGTATTAAATCACAAGTGGAGCAGACGTGGGCAGACCGCACTCATGTGTGAATCGTACAATGATAACTTTAAGCATGGACCTCAGATGTCTTTAGAGGATACTGTCAGGGTGTTATTGTTTTGTGTTGCAGGGTTTTTAGAATGCACTTAATCAAATGATGCAAATCCTAATAGGACGTTTTGGTGGTTTTGATCAGAAGGATGAAGATACAAATCCATACATACATATGTCTGATATTAAATTGTATTCTTTAAATACAGGAATGCACAATTGTATTAGTATGAATCAAATCGCAATTTATCTGGGAATTATGGTGATTAAGGTTTTCCAAATCAAGATTCATAGCAAAAGAAAAATATAAAATCTGTCAACTGGACAAAATCTTGTAGGAGTGATGATGTTTGGCTGCTCATCCAAGCCGCTTCTTCAGTTCTGGTCAGATTACTGGTGGACACTGCCTTATATCTAGGTGCTAGGTCTATTGTGCTACCTTAAGTGTGCACAGTAGCACCATAGACCTAGCCTACAAACAGAAATTGTACACAATAGGTGTTTTGAGTTTAAGTGTAGTTAGCTCCTCCCTTCAGACAGATATCAGGCAGTGTCCAGCAGTAATCTGACCAGATCTGAAGAAGTGGCTTGGATGAGCAGCAAAATGTCATCACTCCTACAACGTTTTGTCTAATTGACAGATTTTATAATTGTGTTTTGCTGTGGATCAAACCTGGACGACTGAGGGATTACACAGATAAATCAAGATTCAGTTTATTGACACATCACTTATAATTCACAAATCCATTGCATTTTGAAACATGTTTGTCAACATACAAACCCAAGTCTTTTCATAAAAACACTTGATATTTTGTTGTTTGCAGAGAAAATTACCAAAAAAATAATTTGTGCCTTTGTTATTTTATAAAATTGACAAATTTGATAAATGCGAAAAATTGGGATTTCTATTGAGTTGTGGTTAATTGTTCATACCTGCCTTATTATGTGGGGTTGTAAATGAAACAGAGAAATCAAATCCCGTCAAAGCCGTCTTTACCAGCAAAAGGAAGAAAGCTCTCGGTCAAGGTTCATAAATTGACCCTGTATCTTGATGTGTGCATTGATTTTACCATGCTACATCTCCATACACAGAGCTATTCTCTAACCAGCTGTGTTCAGTGCCATGTTACAGTGCTGCATTTTCAGTTCAAAATCCTACAAAAAAATCATATAACATCTGAGCAATGTAATCTTGGTTCATTCATCAAACTCCAAAGCACTATTGTTTACTCTCTAAATGGAAATGTGTCTCCCAAGCACTAAGCACTCAAGGAACAAATTAGCACAAAAGAAAAACTCTTCATTGATTGGACTGGATTGGGCTGTCCATCAATGTAACACTGTCACTCGTTCAGGTCAGCAGGACTTCATTCTACCAAGAAAACATTAACAACATGCACAGAAATAGAAAAGTAACACAGACATTGCATTTAAACCAAAATTCCAAATCAAGTATAGACATATTGCTCATAAATATGCACTTTGGACGTATAGATGTTACTGTGTTTTGAAAGCAGAGCAAGTCTAAGTTTGGTTTAGCATTAAAAATATATTGCAGCTGTTTTTAGCCTAGCTTCTGTCCATCTTATGAGAGGTTAGCTTGAGGTTAGCTGGATGAAAGCTGTGTACGAGGCCACACGCAGAGTACAGAAGGGCACAAGCTGTTTGATGGCATAGACATTAGAGTATATCGGCATTTTTATACGTCACGATATATTCTCAAAGCAAATTAATCAAACAAATATGTGAAATGTGCGCATTATTCACTGTCTGCTCAGTTACAAATGTCCACTTTGTATAATTACGTCGAAAGCGGACCAATATTTAACCTTTGAGCGATTGACCTTATGCTAGGAATTCATTTTTGGAAAGGAGAAATACATGTGTATGCTTAAATGAGTCTTATTTTTGCAACTTTGAAGCAAAAAAAAAAGAATAAAAATGCTAATCAGCTGGAAAATATGTGTGATTGTAATTGCATTTGCAGATTTACAGTACAAACCCATTGTCTTGTCTTAATTGAGCCAAAAAGACTGACTGTTTCTTCAGTGTTGACCCTATTTTGCATTGAAATCTGCTATATATCGCTAATTGGCTAACCCACAAACCCGTGTTACCAATAGTGCATGTAAATATAGAGAGGAGAGACACTGGGGCGGTTGTTTTTGTTGTGCTTAGTCACCTCCTTGACAAGCCCTATTTTTCCACTCTCATATCTTCAGTAACATCAAATAGCGTCTCCGTGTGCGGCCTGTTCCTGTGGGAGGAGCAGCGGAGCCTCTCTCACTTATCAAAAAACAGGTATTGATTAAAAAGAAGTGGCAGAAGGAAGGGAAATCCTTCTCTGGCAATAGTCATGCACCAAAGTGATGTGTGCGCAACAACCCACGGCCCCACTGGAGGCAGCGCTGAGTCATACATCTTTTTT
Organism: Periophthalmus magnuspinnatus; assembly: GCF_009829125.3. Taxonomy (NCBI): domain Eukaryota; kingdom Metazoa; phylum Chordata; class Actinopteri; order Gobiiformes; family Gobiidae; genus Periophthalmus; species Periophthalmus magnuspinnatus. The sequence goes on from NC_047132.1 coordinate 5,966,900, forward strand.
CTTTCTTAGACTCAAAGACGACCGCACACAGCACTCAAAACAGCCGCTGTCATCTTCTATTTCCATACTATAGTAAATCGCTGTTGCTTTACATTGAAGGCATTGGGAAAACATTTCAACGGGCCAAGAGTCTAGCCGTCGTCGCTGTGTGGAGTAGAGCTTTGGCAACATTGGCTCACACTGGACTGGAATTCTCCTCCTCTGTCTAAAAACAACATACTTCATTGCTTATTGTATCACTGCTTAAGCATTAGTGATGTAGCAACAAAAATGCAAATATCTGTGCTCTAATATCTATGGGAAACACCATCTGTTTAGACTAAAAAACAACCTCGGCAAAAGAGATTAGTACTTAAACATGTGTGAATGAAACTAAATAGTACTCCTGGTATGTTGATGCAGAACAACAAAGTAAAGCGCTCATTAAGTCAGTTGTGCATAATATAATGGTTTGATCCTTCTGTTGCTTTATAGCTCTTTTCCATGGCTGGCTGGTGTAAACTTAGTGATTACGTTTAAGGCAGAATGAGGCGTGGGATTTTGTGTTCTGAGCTGTTACTCCAAACTGCAGCTCGGGTCCTCATTTCAGCTCACATTAAACTGCACTCTGTCCTCCGAGCTGTAAACAAGCTCATGCATGGAGCAGACAGGAAATACAAGTTCACCCAGCCCTCAAAGTCACGCCAGAGCTTCATTATGTCCATTCTGATGTGTTTGGAGATGTGTTCGGTTCATTTAGTTCATAGTAGCCTTTTAATGTGATGATATTGAGTATGCCGAGATGACATGACAATTAATGTACACTACCTGTATGCTACCTGGCTGTCTCAGTATAGCATTAATTTGAGCTATCTTGCAGGTGTATTTTATTTAACACCTTCCCTTTTGTGAGATCGTTTGACCTTTAACTCTTCCTCGTGACCTCACCTGCTTGTCCCCGTGTAGATAGATACATTTAATGACAGTGTGGAACATTGTGCGCAAAGCTTATTCATACTTCTCCATAGAGACGAGGAAGAGAAGTTGCATAGTTCACTTTCAGTGTTATTTGTGGATGAATAGCTCCCCGTTATATGCAACATTTTTCAGACTTTTTCCCATTCAACAGATATCATTTTGGATTGTTAATCGCTACGGCAACAGTCTTCAGCCCATGGATATGCTCTTAAACCCAGAACGCTTACACCCTCCTCTCAAGCTTCATCATTTACATATCTCCTCTCTCCTCCTCTCGTCGCTTCCTTGAGGACTTCTCATCAGTCCGTTGTTCGCCTCTTTGCCTCGGCGCGCACACACAGTCATGTTTCCTGTTGTCTCTAAAGCTCTGGTCACATGGTACATGGCTTAGTAACCCTCTCTCTGTCTCCTGGCAACATCCCGCCACCATAGTCCCACACTGTAGCAAACACTCTACAGCACCACACCTCCAAGTGGATCAGAATATGGCCTCTCTGGATCTCAAGACCAGTTCAGAAATTATGAATGATTCACCGCACTGCTCATCAACATGAAACATGATCATGATTTTCAATTCAGAAGGTTGATTTGAGTCATTTTTTATAGTTGTTTAAAGGCACACTGCGTTACTTTTCTGGTGGGCTTGTGTTTCTTGTTATTGTTAAGCCTGGAATGTTTTACAGTGCAGCTTTAATTTCATCTATCTCCATGGCTAATGCCAGCAGGCCAAATTACAGGTCAGATCTGTGTAGAGGCCAGCTCCCTAAGAACAAGAATACATGTTTTTCAACCACATCTGTGATAATAATGAATAAATGCAATTCTGTAGAACATGCATATAGCAGACCCTTCAGTAGAAATGTTGCATAGTTTATCTTTAAATATTTGTCTCACTGGTTTTATATTAGGGGAGGGCAATACAAATACAGACTGTACATATAAAGGGACATGGCTAACCGGCTAGCTGTTGTATTCCAAATAAGAGGTGAGCATGGGCACGGTTCTGGTTCCAACGACTCTGGCTTCAATTCACTTTCTATTGAAAAATGGTCACCCCTCTCTCCATAACTGCTGCTGTCAGACTCATTGTTTTGGTCTTAAAATGTCCTTATTAACCCGCTCTACATGATCCTGGTGTTTTTATTTGGCTATTGAATCCGTAAATCAACATTGGTGAACAGACCAGTCAGGTGCTTTTTGTCCCTGAGGTCCCTTTTAATAGCGTTATCAACAAATTTATTGACAGTATTGCTAAGAGCCTGCTCCCTGCTAAACCAGCGGTGCGGCAGGAAGGGGTCTTACCTTAAACGGCCTCAGTTTGGATTGGCTCTTTGGTTGCTATGATGCTCGCGGTCAGAATTCCAAATATGGAACTCAGCTCTGAATTCGCTCCTATAGCTGCTAGCCTCGATGAGCTTCATTTGGCTGGAGCTGAAGGCTATAGTCTTTGTGACTATGTCAAATGTGATGTGTCAATATTGTGATTCAGTGATTACGATGCAGCTCTATGTTCAAACGCAGAAACATGTCATGCTCCACCCACTTCTTCTATTGGTCAGAAATACACTTACACTGGACTGTTAATTTAGGTCTATTTCTCTATACTTAGGTCTCGTGAGTTGTAACAATAAAGACCCCCCTCCGTCCTCTCTTTGGTTGTCGTCTTTAAGTCCTGCAGCGATCATTGCGGACACGCTGTGCTTTTCAAACAACACCCCCATGTGAAGTAGTACAAACTGCACTTTAAAACATCACTTACGTCCTTTTACATGAAGTCATATACTGTTATGTTTGCACTGGTCTCCCTTGTTTTGGTGCTGGTCAGATTATAGGCCATGTTTTCATAAGAGCTGCTCAGTTCGGGAATGTGCGGACGAAACGACACAAGAGTAAAGTTAGTTCATCTCTGAAAATCTTCTTACTCTAACAGGCTTAGGAGTGTGTGGTGCTCCCCATTCAGGCCTGGACAACCGGTACTTAGGTCGCCCTGTGGAACCATTGTCATTTATGGGGATAACCAACCTGATAACCAATATCTGTGGAGTAAAAACATCATCTAAATATGACTCTGCAAAATGTATGATGAAAATAAGACCTCGGATAAGGCACTACCCCACGCTGACTATTGATTTCCTAGTAGAATCAGCAGCAGAAACGATGAACGATCATTGATACATGTGTTTTTCCTGCAATGAACCACTGTCATCCCTTGTAGTTGTAATGATTTTGTGTTTTCTTGCATCGAACCAATATATTTAAATATATTCACTAACTGCATTCACGTGTCTTTTAATATCATGGCCTGGAAATGTCATAAACATCCAACCCGTTTGAGTTTTCTTGCAACGAGAACATCCCAAATCTGTCTAAAACTTACCAGATAAACATTGTAGATAAAACTGTAACTGTTAAAACCCCATATGAGCGCAAACTTTCTACGATTTTGTAAAGTTATGGAAGGTGAATAAAACAGATATTGGTACCACTGTATAATAACTTCATAATTAGCCTTAATAAAGTAGACTTAAGGTTTAGGGATATAATGAACAAATTGTTGAATGAAAGAATGATCCAGGCTTGGCACCTGCTTAATTAAGGAGTTACGTAAGGATTAGAGTATTAATTAGGTACCAACGATTACCAAACCTGAATCATCAATGCACTATTAATAAACCATTTAGTCATTATGAATTAAGTCTTGGCTCATGTATTATTAAAGCTAAAATATCCTTCCACATTATAATGCAAACCGCTTTACCAGCCAAACTAATAATTCAGAATCCATTGACTCATGCAAATTAGCCTTCATTATTAGTATGTGGTCACTATAGAATAACACAATGGTGTCCTATACTCGTCCTCTCTGCCCCCTCCCCCTTCTGCTATTCAAGTGGCACACTGCAGGATTATCCCCAGCCTCAGAGACATGCTGCTGTGATCAGTCTTATCGCTCCACTTCGGACAGACCGGTCCAACCTGCAAAATTAACCTTTCATTAACTTTCCTTGGATAACCAGAAAGAGGCCATTGGATTGTACAGTTTATTAGAACGCAAAGGAAGCTACCATTGGAGTTATTTCAAATTTATATTGGTTTTTCTATTTTGTCAAGATGGAGAAGGTATGTGGACTACTTACAAACTTTGTCCAACATTTAAACTTGTATATATCTATTAAAATGAATGTGTGAGTATGTCTTATTAGTCATTATGCACCTTATTTTTTACATTCCAATATCTATCCATTTAACCAATTACAATAGCATGAAAAGTCCCCACCCACATGTGTTACACCCCAACTAAAGGTATCTTTCTAACTCAATTAGGCAATATATCTTTGCAAACTGCAGTAAAATGCATCCAAAATGGCTGAGATGAGACATTGTGAGATAGGTACACATTACTTATGTTGCTTTGTTTTGAGCTGCCTCTCTGGCCTCTTGCCCAAAGCTTAGCGGCTTTAATGTCACTGGGTGTTATAGTCACAAAGCCACATGCTAATTGGTGCATCGCTGATATGGGCAAAAAGAGACAATAGTTTTTCTTCCCTCTTCAGATTAGGATACACCTCTTAAAGCAGACCTATTATGCAAAATCGACTTTTCAGAGCATTTAACCATGTGAGAGTTGTTTCCCCTTCGCATTTACCCTGTCGGAGTTGTATTTTGAGTGATTTGTGAATGTTTGAGCAATCTTTAATCGAGGAGCCATATTGCTGATCACGCCCGCTGCTCTGTACTTACTTCATTCTCCAATATTATTTTCCTAATCGGTGATATGCGTAGGATTCGGCACAAATGTGTCCATAAGAGGTGTCGACAACTTTAAGCTCTTAGTTGCGATGATGTTTAAGGCGATGCTCCATTGGGCACCACAGTTTTCTAATGCAGAAATCAGTGGACTTGTTTCTTTTATTAAGCTGTTTTAGATCAATATTGCGACAATTTAAATGACATAATGACCCACTGGTGTTGTAGATTACAGCTATACAGCAGGCTCAGGCACAATATGTGTTTGACGCATTAGCATGTGTCTGTGACTATATTGAGACTGTGTCATGTTAAAATGTCTCAGTGTAGATGCATAATTCCCAGAGTTTAAGGAGGAACACTGTGTTATTGTGGAGATGTTATTGCCTTACATTTATTTCATTTGAGACGAGTCTAATCTATGGAGAGATGATGACACCCACTCACAATAAACATGTGTGTGTGTATTTTTGAACAATAAAACACCTGTAATTAAATAAATGCAAAATAGATAAGTCTACTGCTACACTGTGGAACATATCAGGTGAAGCATTAACACCTCCATAGAGACAAGCTGATGCCAGAAAATATACATATTACGCCTTGAATGAACTATTTCAATCTACTACAAAGAGAAGGGATGGATACTCTTGGTGCAGTTTCTAAGCTTGAAGTGGCTCTCTTGAAAAACTGTCTCTTGCGTCCCATCTGGGGGTATGACATGATCACATTTACAATCTGAAAATGAAAAATATAGGACATCTGGTGTGTAAAATGTATGCCAGATAAACCTGCATCTCAGTCTTTCCATGTATCAACAAAAGAGCAAAGCCAAACCATACCACATAACCATAAAGTGTATATATAAATGGACAGGTTTGATTGACAGCCTGCTAAACCAGGAAAGGGCAGGAAAGGGTGTTATCTTCAACAGCCTCGCTCCGGTTTGCCTCTTTGGTTGCTATGATACTCACAGTCAGAATTCCAAATATGGAACTCGGCTCCAAATTCTGCTCTGCTAGCCTCCATGAGCTTCCGAACGCTATGGGTAACGTCACACTCACTTAGTCCACTTCTTTATTCAGTCTACGGAGCAAACACAAGAGTATGACAGACAGCCGCAGACACAGTCCCAGAGCAAGGCTGCTGAGCTACACAAAAGTGAAAGGCTCAAATATCCAGACACAGACAATAATTTAAAAAAATGCATCGGCAGGAAAACACTGTCGGGTGATTTATGTTACACTGCACTTGTAAATATTTGGTTAGTTCTAATACAGAAGCAAAAGGCTGCAAATCACACATATACTTCATGGTTAAACAAATAGTATTACTTTTTTCTTTCATGTCTTAATTACATTTGGTCATAACAACTCATTTTAACTCTCATTTAAAGGTGCACCATGTAACTTTTATGGGAGGAGTTATTGCTTTGCCCGGAATCTTGCGTTTACTCAGTTTGTTTTGCACTGAAAAATGTGTATTCTTGCCAGTGGGATCACCTCTCCATAGAGCTAACCTGTGAGTGAATCTTCTGAACAGTCTTTCTGCTGTGTAACCACCATAGACCAGCTGTTTTGTTGCTTTGCTTTGAAGGAGTTCCCTGTTGAGACAAAAAGCATTCATCATGTGATCAAAATGAATGATTCTTCAAACAAGGCTCAATACCAATACAGTGTCCATCGTGGAGAGATATCGAGCCACTGTCAGACTGCTATAAATCATTTTAAAAGCTGAGGAGGGAATCCTCCTCTGGCAACGCAGTGTTTTTATACCTGTGATTGGTCTTACAGTGCAAAAAATGATTGTTTACCTGAGCTATATCTTACATTCTCAACACGTTAAACTCTAATACAATTCCTTACAAGAAAAAATGTAGTGAGTTTACCAAACGTACATTAAACTGGGCTGTTTACTGAACATTGTCAAGTAATATGATGGATTTTGAACAAAGAGTAACATTCCAAAACTTAACTCAATGATGTTACTCACAAAGTTTAAGTATTATTAAAACTTTCCTATACATGGTAACATTACCAGAGTAAACATGCTCCAGCAGGCATCCACTAGGACTAGACCGGGACAAAACCAGGGCTAGACCAGGACTAAACCAGGACTAGACCAGGGCTAGACCAGGACTAAACGAGAAGCTCTAGACCAGGACTAAGCCAGGACAAGACTAGGACTGAACCCAGCCTGAACCAGGACTAGGCCAGGACTAAACCAGGAGTAAATCAGGACTAGACCAGGACTAAATCAGAACAAGACTAGGAGTGAACCCAGACTGAACCAGGACTCAATCAGAACTAAACCAAGACTAGACCAGGACTAGACCAGGATTAGACCAGAACTAAACTAGAACTAGACCAAGACTAGACTAGAACTAAACCAGGACTAAACTGAACTAGACCGAGACTAGACCGGGTTTAGACAGGACTAGACCAGAACTAGACAAGGCCTAAACCACAGACGAACACCAGACCAGGACTAGATCAGAACTAGACCAGGACTAAACCATAGACCAGGATTAGACCAGGACTAGACCTGACTAGATATTTGCTTTGGATCAACATAAAGTAATTACATCGTGTCTTTATTGCGGTGCATGTAGCGTTTCAGTCTTTGTAGTGTAGTCAGCTCAAGTCCTCTGTGTGGGTTTTTCTGGCCTGCTGAACTTGGTGAATGAATTTGCGTAGCTTTTGTTCCCGGATTTCTCAGCTGCCATGTATCAGAACACCAGTGTCTATAGTGAGAATAGATTCGGGGTCAGTGCTGTGATGCTGCAGTCTCTATGGTGGCTTTTCTAGGACACACCAAGAAAAGATGCCCCTTCACTACGCTCCAGGCGTCTAGATTTACACCTAGCATACATACTATTTTTACATTTTTAGAATCAATTGTCTTGCAGTTTATACTCAAAAATAAAACCACCTTAACGTTATTGATTGTCAACATTATACCAGTAAAATCAGCAGCTCATGTGTTAAAGCCAAAGCTGATCTCAGAGAATATGCAGGGCTGGGCCTGTTTAGTACTTGGATAGGAGACCGCTGGAAATACCAGGGGTCGTGGTGAAGTGCCCGTGGCAAAACTGCAAAACTGTGTGTTCTTAGGCAAGACAGTTCACCCACATTGTCTACTATGAATGTGTTTGCGTGTGTGCCCACTTCCGTCAGCTGGGACACATAACAACTGGGACTGAATTGGAAGTAAATGTAGAAGTAAGGCAAGGCAAGTTTATTTGTATAGAACAATTCGTACACAAAGTGCTTTAAGAAAAACATTAAAATCACAATACAAACATAAAAACATACATCATTTTCAGTCATATGCACAGCTAAACAGAAACGTTTTGAGTCCCTGAAGTCCTCAGAGTGTGAGATGGTTCATGTGGCTCTAACATGTGGGAGATGCTCTTTGATGCTGGTCCATGGAGAGACTTGTTCACAAACAGAGCTGCTTTAAAGTCTATTCTCTGAGCCACGCTGGAGAAAACCAGGAATGAACAGGACCAGGACTAAAAGGGCCTCACACCAGGACCAAACCAGGGCAACACAACCTGGACTGACAACACCTTATAAGAGCTGCAGTTAGGAGATGCTCTGACCAGTCGGCAACCACTTCACAATTTGGTCTTTGTCAAACCTGCTCAAAGTCACTTTTTGAGATAACAATAATTTCATCAAATTATTTAATTCCATATTTGGATATCAGCCAACTATAGCCATTCTGTGGGGCACACATTGCACTAAACTGATTCCTGGCATAGACAATTTATGAATGTTTTCTTACACTTCACCTCCTGCTATTTACTTGTCTGTCTAATGACCCTTGTCTATTTGGCTAATTAAGTTTAAAGACTTTGACACTGCAGTTTGATTTGTGTCTTATTATTATTATTATTGTCTGATAGAATTGTTTTACCTTTGCTTTGCAGTGCTGGAGGACCCCATCTCTTTTGCAGAGGACAGATTTAGACGTCAGAGTTCTTCGTCACATCCAGGAAAATGTCGGGCTCCTACGATGAATGTGCGGGTTTTGACGACACCATGGACAGCTTTTGGGAGGTACGTCCTCACTCACGCTGCAGTCTGATACAATGTGGAACTACCCCATATACAACAGGTCCAGGTCTCTGTTACTGATCATATTTTGAAGACTTTGCACAATTTTTTTTTTTAAATCTTTTAGACTTTTTTATCATTCTGAAACCTATGAATACATTTTTATCAAGCCACTGACATAACTTCACTGACATAACTTCACTGAAATCCAAATGTTTAGTCCTGGTTTGTAGTTAATATCTCTGTAATCACATAATAATTAGTTTTTTTTCTCAAAATAGCTTCAAAATGTGGTGGCATTATTCAGCGACAAACGCAGCATTGTCATCAGATGAATCCTTGAAATAATAATCAAGTTTGTGGTTTGTAAGATTGTTAAAAAAAAAAAAGAGTTATAGGACTCTATCTGAAAATATGACATCTTTTTATGTAAATCTAGCTCCATTATTTTTCCTACAATCATAACCGTAATCCTTCAAAGTCTTATACCCAACTTTATCTGGAGTCATTCTCGCAGACACAGCAGTTTAAGCAGACAGACCCAGACTTCTTTTTCCACACACGCCTTCATAGAATCTCAACAATAACTGTCCAGATTTTCTCAATAATCCTTAAAGTGCTACTGTGTAACTTTCACGGTGGGTTCTTTCACTTGTTTTTCTCCATGAAGATCATTGCTGCATTAAACACAGCCCTTGCATTTATTCAATTTAAGTTATTTTATTGCTCAAAAACTTGGAAAAACAAGCATTCTTACAGTGAGCAGGGTTGCCTCTCCACAGATCATACCTGTAACTTGGCTTGGTGGCAATGTCATAATGATAAACACATTCAACGCATGTCTGTAGAAATCTTTGGGCACATGTTCTATCTCTTTTTGTTTATGTTCTTTTAAGATGCAAACATATTTCTTACACTTTTGTAGATGCAGTTCAGTTCATAAACCATTACACTAGATTTACTCTGTATTGGAGACTGCTCATTGTAAACTAATTTCTTCATCCTAGTATTTACGATTAGTGCCTGCAGTCTTTTACAAGTTAGACATTCTCTACAGTTTCAGCATTCTTCTTCCATACTATGTCGTCTCCCTGACCCTCATATGGAACGTAAACATAACATTACTCTTGTCGGGGCGTTTCTGTGTGCGCTTTTACTCAGCCAAACGAGTGTAAATGAATTCCCTCAACACACAGTGGTCTTTGTGTCAGGGCTGTTAGCTGCACTTACAAAGAGGCTCTGTCATGAGAGCTGTGAGGGCCCTTTCACCATCAGCACCTGCCCAGAGCATCTCCACACACACACACACACACCCCAACACACACACACACACACTGTTTAAGGGGTTGTAGTTATGGGGAATACACACTTGAAACAGCCCTACTGCCAGTCTGTCCACCTGCGCATTGTTGTTGTTGAACCAAAATACACCTGTTAGACTAAAGCTGTGCGGTGGTGCGTTCACAGACCAGACAAACACAATGTCTGGTGCACAATATGAAGCGAGTGTTTATGTGTGTTTTTACCTCATGTGGATCTGTCTGCCTGCATTACACCACTCAAGAGGATTAAAGCGCGCACTCTCACACACAAACACACGCACCCCCTCACACACATACACACACACACTTGTCCATGGCATTGCATAACTCCACATGCACAGGCACGAGCCCAGCCCCCTCTCCCTCCTCCCTTTATCATGCACCATGAGCAAACGCCCCCTGCAGGCTGCACAGAGGCGGAGCTACATGATTGTTGTTTTAAGGCAGCCTCGCTTAAGGTGGAGACAAAGGAGGCGTCTGTATTATTATAAACAGTAAAGGCTTTCTGTGTGACCAGTGACCAGATATTTATGTTGTGACAGTTCTGATGTAAGCTTTGTTGCAATGACCTGATCAGTGCATGTGAGGTCATTTTGGCTGCAATTGTTGAGTCAAATTACAATATAATTCTAATTAAAAAAACATATTTTAAAGGGCCTATATCATGCTATTTTCTGATCTATGTTATAATTTTGTTTACTCATTAAAAACATACTTATAATTTTGTTTTGTTCCATTCACACATGTTTAACACACAAATCCTTTTTTCTCTCAAACTGAAAACATTCTGTTCCACCTTGTGATGTCATCATGTGGTAATACAGGAAGTGCTCTGCTGTGTTTTTAAACTCCATACACCTTCACTAGAATCATTTGGATTAAGTATTTTCAGCCCTAGAATTGACAAACTTTACTGAGGAAAAGGTAAAAGTTAGTTGTTAACTTGAAAACTACTGCTTCATGACATCACAAGGTGGAACAGAGCATTTTGAGCTTTGGAGATGTAGACAGACTGTGTGAATGAAACAAAACACAACTCCGGGTATGTTTTTGATGAGGTAACAGCATTATAGCATGGATTAAAGCTTAAAGAGTTAGCTCAATATAGGACCATTAAACAGTACTGACCTGAGAAGCCCTTGAAAATATGTAAAAAATGGACACTGTCATTATGAGCAAAGTCAAAGTCAAAGAATCACTTTTGCCCTGCAAGACATGAGCCTTGACATCTTAACTGTATTGTCTGGTTGTAAATTGCCTTGTTTTTCACATTTTTTGTGGCTCAGGTGGGGAACTACAAACGCGCCGTCAAAAGGTTTGATGACGGACATCGACTGTGCAATGACCTGATGAGCTGCCTGCAGGAGCGCTCCAAGATCGAGAAGGCCTATGGAGACCAGCTGACCGCATGGGGCAAGAGGTGGAGACAGCTCATAGAGAAAGGTAACTGCGATGTCAGAATATTCTAAGCTGGAGGGCAGAAAAGAATTTCATAGTACAATTTGCTGATAAAGATACTGCTGCCCTGGTTTATGTTTAAAGGGCTTGTATTACGCAATTTTCTGATCTATGTAATAATGTTTCCTCATCGCAAACAGACCTGGAGTTGTGTTTTGTTCAGTCACACATGTTTAACACCTATATCCTGCATATTTAGGCTGAGTTTTTGTCTCAAATTGAAAACACCTGGTTTCACCTTGTGGTGTCATCATGTGGTAATACAGGAAGTGCTCCAATGTGGGGTTTTTTGTCCATACACATTCACTATCATATCATTATTCGGATTATTCGGATGATTTCAGCCTTGGAACTGTCCATCTCTACTGAAAATTAAGATGATAACTTGAAAACTACCACTACATCTACTACATGATATCATAAGGTGGTATGTATGTGTATAACGTGTATATATATATATATATATATATATATATATGGCAAATTTGTGGATTGATTGTGTGACAAAGACTCATACATCAAGTGAATCATCCTCAGAGTTAAACGGGCCCCTGTCCTCCATCTCAAATGAAAAATGAAAAAGTTAGAATGACTTGAATACCAATGAACCTCAGCTTCCTGTTATAAGCAACATGTTAAGGATATTTCTCCATTCAAAACTTATAATATTTAGCTTTGAATAGTTGACATATGACCGATACTTAGAGTTTTCCCCAAATGTCCCTGTAAACTGTCCCGGTCTCTTGCGCAGGTCCACAGTATGGCTCAGTGGAGCGGGCCTGGCTGGCAGTGATGACGGAGGCGGAGAAGGTGAGCGAGTTGCACCAAGATGTGAAGAACAACCTGGTGAACGAAGACGTGGAGAAAGTGAAGAACTGGCAGAAAGAAGCCTACCACAAACAGATGATCGGGGGATTCAAGGAGGCCAAGGAGGCAGAGGAGGGCTTCAAGAAGGCCCAGAAACCATGGGCCAAGAAACTCAAGGAGGTGAGAACTACGTATGCCGCAGTGTTTGCACAATATCAACATTTTAAACTTGATTTCGATTTCGGATACGGATTTCAATAATACAATGATAATAAAAAATGTGCTCCTTTAGAATGTAAATGTTAAAACTAAGTTGGGAGAGTGTGAGACATTGTGAGCGCACTGTACTGTGTTTAGTATTACGCAAATATTATGCAAAATTACTTATGTATTCATCAAATTTATTCAAACACTGCCTTGACTCACGGAGAAGGCAAACAACATTTGTTTACCCAGTTAATAAAATATAATTCTTTTACATGTTTTAACTTACATATTAGAATGAATCGTGGTTGTTTCCCTGGAGCGCTCCTCATGAATAAAGAATTACATGGAAATACAGTTGAATCCAATAACTGCACCGCTCTTACACCCTTTCGGCAAAGTAAAACCGTTTGTGTATAATTTAATATTTGGGCAGTAAATGTGGTTCACTGAATATAGTTTAAACTAATAATAAAGGTCTAAAATGTCACACCTTTGCTCACTGTTTTCAGATCTTTGTTATAATATAATGTTGAACAGAGCATTTTGAGCTTTAGAGATGTAGACAGACTAATAATTCAGGGTTACTCAAACATGTGTGAATGAAACAAAACACAACACTACTCCATGTCTGTTTTTGAGGAGGTAAGGTAGAGATTTTGAGATGTCTAATCTGTCGTGGTTGGTTCCGCAGATGGAGACTGCAAAGAAAGCCTACCACATGGCCTGTAAGGAGGAGAAGCTGGCTGCCACCAGAGAGGCCAACGGGAAAACTGAGGCATCTGTCACACCCGACCAGCAGAAGAAACTCCACGAGAAAGTCGACAAATGCAAACAAGACGTGCAGAAGGTAGGCGTCTAGGTGTTGGACCAGACACAAGATTGAGTCCCTTTGGTGTAGACAAAAAAAGATTTTGACATCATTTATAAAAAGTAAATAGTATACTTTAGTTCAAAATTTGTCCTCCCCATTTTTTATTTAATTAATTAATATTTTTACTGCAGCTTTTTAGAACTGCAGCTTCTCAATAAAAGTAACGTGCCAGCGCTTAACCCATTTTTTGTTCAATCCAAATGTAAATGTGGAAAAAAACACTTAAAAGATATTTATTCTCATCTCGTAGCACAAGGTCTATTTTTGAGTTTTGAGGTTTTTTGAAATGCCATTCACTTTATTCCACCCCATCCACTTTCATGTTTGACTGCCAACCCACACTTAGCACAAAAATATTACATGAAGTAGGATGATTTGTGTAAAATGTTCAATATTCATGTGCACCACACACAAGAACCAGATGAAAGTTTGAGCATCTTTAATAAATAAATTGCGCAGCTTAATGCTATACAATTTTGGTCTTATAATGTTTTGTGCTACAGCTTCTCACGAAATTTAGCTCTATTTAAAATATTAATACAAAACCATTTCCATCATACATTTAAAATACCATATTACATATATTTAGGTTTTCCAGATGTTTTGCCACATGTCCAAGCTGATTCTTCAGCTCTCGTCAAAAGCTGACTGAAGACTCTAATAGTGATCTGAAAAGAGTAATAGTAAACTGAGTTGTGTGTGCTGTTTTCAGGCCAAGGAGAAGTATGAGAAGTCCCTGGAGGAGCTAAACAAGTGCACCCCTCAGTACATGGAGAGCATGGAGCAGGTGTTTGACCAGTGTCAGCAGCACGAAGTCCGGAGACTCAACTTCCTCAAAGAGGCTCTGCTGGACATAAAGCGCCATCTGAACCTCACTGAGAACCAAAGGTGAGCACAGAGGAGAACTACAGCTTCAGTGATGACGATGATGATGGTGCATTAGCTCAACTTACTTGTAATGATACATAGATGATTAATTTACTATTAATTTACTGATTTTTACTATCTTCAAAATGTGAAAAAACAGAAATAGTCAATTTTAAAATAATTGCAGTGGACTGAAGTTAATCCCCGTTTACCTTAACCATTCTGAGCATCTTAATTATTCACCATAATGAGTTTATAAGCATCTTTCACAATTTTTAGAGACCAGTGAAAAGTTTTGCCTGAAAAAAGCTTACAAGATATAGAGTCTAATGCTTTCTAATGACTTCTTTTCTATATTATATTTCTTATATGTCACACCTTGTAATTACATCTCTGATGCCAAGATGGCGCCATGTACGGTCGCCCTGGTGATTTGGTTCTACCTTATTATTATTATATAAGTATTTTATTTGATTTTTAAGCATATCTTTTTTTTTACTTGCATGCCCTTATTTGTATTTGTATTTATTCAGTGTGTTTTATGTTTTATGTTGCACTTTATCACCAAAATAAGTTCCTAGTTTGTGAACTGTGTTCACAAACGATGGCAATAAAAGGATTCTGATTCTGATTCTGATATCAAATACAAGGAGACGTTATAATGGTGTCCACAGATTTGTCTATTAAAGTACTTGATTTTTGTCTCTTAAATACATGAAACTAGTTCATTTTAAACTGTTTGCAATGGTCCAAGTTCAAGTTATTTCTCACTTACTTTATGCATTCCAAACTTTTCGCTATTTTCAGAGACTAGAGGAGAGGTCTGTCACCGTAATGCTAACAAGTACTAGCATGCTAACCACACACTTCCTCATTCTAGTACAATGTAACGGTTTCTAATTATTTATTTGTATTTGCACTGAAAAAAATGGGTCTAGGCCCTTATTAGTTTGGACCCTCTGAGAAAGTTGACTATACTAGAAGCAATATTATTTTTCTATTCTGGCGCACACACAGCACAGTGATCATGGAAATATAACCTTAAGTCTTATCACACTGTGACCTTGTAGTGTGCTTGTGCAACATCAGTAACAGCATTTATGGATTTTATTTACTTCTGTTATTTATAGGCACGTTTCACCTCTCTCAAGGTTACCTAGTGACAGAAAAACAATAAAATGTTTATAACAGGAAACACAATGACAAGGGGCGGACCTGGTGCAGTATCTATTTTGAATGTAAATTGTAAACGTTAAATGAAATTCATCCATTAAACTATCAATGAAGAACAAATGATTCTACAACCAGCAGAGACACAAAAATATGTATTCAAGTTTATAATTGGGGTGGCCAGATCCTACAATTACAACCACAGTTTTCTAAAGTCAACCAGGGCTAATGGAATCCTGCATTAATTTGTGATTGCATTATGAAGTGAGACTAAAAGTTTGTCCTGGAGCCTCACTGAACAGCTGGTATTCAAACCCATTTATCCTTCATTTGTCTATAATTAAATTAAGTTTGTACATCCCACAGTTGACTGCAGAAGAGCCCATGCAAACAGCCTTTTCCTTCTCATCTCTGCTCACACTTCCAACACTAATTAATTGATGTTTCAGACAACAAGGTTTCTGCCAGAGAGGATTTTGCTCACAGTGGCAGCTTGTCATGTTTTGCATTACTGTAAAAGCACGACAGCACAAACAAGCGTGCACCTGCAGCAAACACATTACAGGTTGTTTAACCACGTAACGCTTACATTTTCACTTTTCTGGAGGAGGTTAGATACTTGCTTGTCTCCATGGCTACATGAAATGTTTTGCAGCATGGCATTCAACACATTTATGTAGCATTTGTTTCATTAGAGGTGTTTCTATTGTTCAAAAATACCTTGTAAAACTATCTGCGTGTTGAGATAGATGAGTTAAATGCTAAATTGTGATATATTCTAGAGCAGGGGTCTCAAACTGATTGTCACAGAGGGCCACATAAACAAAATGGTTGCTCTCAAAGGGCCAGATGTAACTGTAAGATAAATGTTGTTATGTTTTAATCTTGTTAATTAACTGTTTCTATATTTATTGCTTATTCAAGTTACAATATTGCATATGGATTTGCATAGATATGAAAAAATGGCCGTTTAACTGTGTATCTAATGATAAACTGACATTTTAAGACAGTCATACCTTTTAATTTATTTTGTCACGGGCCACATAAAATGACATGGCGGGCTTTGGAC
Organism: Periophthalmus magnuspinnatus; assembly: GCF_009829125.3. NCBI lineage: Eukaryota > Metazoa > Chordata > Actinopteri > Gobiiformes > Gobiidae > Periophthalmus > Periophthalmus magnuspinnatus. The sequence continues at coordinate 5,983,439 of NC_047132.1, forward strand.
ATTTGGACATTTGGCCCACGGGCCTTGAGTTTGACACATGTGTTCTAGAGTCTAAGTCTAGGCAAAAACCTATTTACCCTGCAGAAAAGTCATGCACTGCGCCTTTAAACACAAGATTTGAAAAAGTGAGCAAAGCAAAACAAATGGGAAAGAAAAATAACATGTTTATTGTTGGCTTTCCCATTCTAGAAGTGATTATTATGAAGCGATTGAATGTATGAGTCTGTATTACGGATCTAACAAATTTAACAGTAAACACGTCTTCAGATTTGCTTACCATTTATTTCCAGCTTAGTGAAATGTCACTGTCACCTACTTTTGCCTCCCTCTAGCACAGTTATAGATGGCTCTTGTGCTAAATGAGCAGCACTCTGGGTTGTGTATTTGCCAAACTGGCTCAGAGTCAACCGTATGGTGACTTCATTATCACTGATTTCTCCCCCTTTTACCCCCACAGCTATGCCACAATATACAGAGAGCTGGAACGCACCATTTTGGCTGCAAACTCACAAGAGGACCTCAAGTGGTTTAGCAACAACCACGGACCGGGCATGCATATGAACTGGCCCGCATTTGAGGTACTGTGTCCACGATGACCTATGACCACGAATAAGAAAGACACGCTTTAGATTTTAATTCAATGTTTTAACTTTTCACAATTAGGAGTATAACCCAGATGCTGCTGCTGCTCCTCCAAAGAAAAAGAAACCAGATGGAGCCCCACCCACTCCCAGTACAGACCATGTGGCGCCACCTGGTGACCGCAGCAGGTAAATTTTGTTTGTTTTTTCATTGAATGTGGGTAATTGTTTTGGCTGGTCATGGTGTGTATTACATTGCTGCAAGATAGAAACAGCCTGAAGGATTCTGGCTGTATTTTCAGATTCCTTTGTATATGATTCCTTTGCTGCTGAGATTTAGGACTTGTGCATGACTTAGACAGATTATGACTTGATGATCTTTAGGTTGAAAGTTTATAAGGGTACAATATTAGCTCAGTTGGTAGAGATTTTCCAAATAACACTTTGTTTTGCCCCATGCTGACACTCCATTTACACCAGGACTTGAATAAGCAGTAAACGTAATAATTAAATTTGATTGTTAGTGTGTGTTTACATGCACAAAATAAATCTAATCATTGAGAACATCAGGCGACATGCAGCAGTTGCATTTAACATTTTTCCCCTTGTCAATACCATTCATCAGATAAAACTGTTTGTATGACATTTCAATAAGATCAGATTTTTGGTGTGTGTAAACATAGCTGTCGTTGGTCAGCCTTAGAGCAGCTGTTGCTATTCTGAGAAGCTTAGTATCACCAAGTTTACAAAGGAGTGGAGATGTAATGGACTGATGCAAAGCTCCTAATGCTGTATACATGATCTGTTTGATTTTATTTGTATTGATGACACTTTGATGACTTTTGTCCAGCGGTGTAACTGACACCCCTCTCTCTATCCTCTCTCCCTCTCCTGTAGTGTGAGCAGCTATGACAAAAACCAAACCTACTCAGCCGAATGGTCCGATGACGAGCAGCCCGCCGCTTACTCAGGCAACGAAAATGGAGGCAACGGCAACTCTTTTGAGGATGATTCTAGTACTGGCAAAGGGGTCCGTGTGCGTGCCCTGTACGACTATGAGGGACAGGAACAAGATGAGCTCACCTTCAAAGCAGGTAATCATCCGTGGTCCGCTCACATGAATTATTAATACCATTTAAAGGTGGCAAGGTGGCCGTGGTGGTCACGAAGCACTAACCTTGCCCTGGCTGTGTAGAAGATGGCTTCCTCTCAAGGAGATAGTAGTGATCAGTAATGAAAGCTTTGTGGATAACAAATTACACACAGCTAACAGCCAATTAACAGGAGCGCTGAGGGGAAGTGGTTGATTGAGGATTTGGGCCATCTGAGTAACAGCTATTTAATGAACGCTTTGTACAAGTGAGGAAGATGCAGCTGCGTGCTAACGTTAACAGTACAATAATATTCATTTGTAATTCCTCTATACTCATTTGATAAACACAACATTAACTAATAATTCCAGTTTGAGGGAGTTGGATGTCTAATCTGTTTGTTACTTAAACCACTACACACAGTGCACCAGCAGGTGGAGTCCATACTTGCAGAAACATTCATTTTAGTGACACTACATGAAAAAACAAGATTAAGGTGTTTCATAAATCTGACACAAAGCATGCTATATGACTTCAAAGCCAACATACATATGTACATGTCTTAAAGCATTTTTAAAACTTTTTTTCTGTTGTATTGTTTTCATCTCCAGGTGATGAGCTGACCAAGACTGAGGACGAAGACGAGCAGGGCTGGTGTAGAGGACGTTTGGACAACGGTCGGGAGGGACTGTACCCAGCCAATTATGTGGAGCCCATCTAGTCATGTGACTAGAGAAGGACACGCCATTGGAGGCAGCTCGAACTGTCCTGTCCAATCGCACCGCACATAGCCAGAGACTTATGAGCAACACATCCCCTGCCCAACAGAAGCGCCAAGCATTCCCGCTAATAAAACTTAGTAACCCAAAAGACAATAGTATATGTATCCTATAATTTCTCCATCATTGGGTGGGTGGACCTAACGCATACAGGAGCAGCCTGTATTACAGTATATACACCCTAACACCGGGACAGTGCAGGACACATCTGCTTCTCTGTAGCTGTATTTAATGTCTACAGCTTACTGTGACAATGGGGAGATATTATTATTATTATGCCCATTCAACCAGATAAAGCTTCTCTAACCTGCATTGTGTATATACAATGTGATGCCATTTTTGTGTAACAAATCTAATGCTGTGTGGTCAGTTGTCATTCTTTACATGGGGAATGCTGTGTAGTGTTGCCGTACCACAACAGTATCCTCTTCTGTTTTGTTTTATGTGATTTGGTCCGACCTCTTTTCCAGTGTGTGCAGTGCTCTGTGTTAACTGTTTCTCAGATTGCATAGCAGCATGTGCTATGCAAAGAACCCTGTGGGCTACAACCTGATGCAAC